>NC_079221.1:10891666-10894166 GCF_029633865.1 Lampris incognitus | reverse complement strand
TTCTGTACTGTGTCATATTATTGCAGTGTGTATTTCTATCGGTTAGTTGTTTAGTTTTGTTAGTGTTGGTCGTTTTTGTGTGCTTTGTGACGGGCAGCACTTTGTTGCTCGCATAATGGATCTCTCCAAGCTGATGAGGGAACACGGACTTCAGATCTGTCCGAGTTTCTTTGTTCGGTGGAGGGGTGTGGGTTAGCGGTGACGGAGGTTGTCGGGCCCGGCAGTGTTAAATCTGCGGCCAGAGTGACTGGAGCGGTGGTGATTTTTGCGGACGAGGTGGAGAAGGCTAACGCCTTCATCACAAACAGCGTTGTCATGAATGACCCGTATGTGCCGGTGCTGCCTCTGGCTTCACCGACCAGGAAGGTGATGTCTGTCTAATGTCTCCCCGTGTCGCCAGAGATGACGTGTTGAAGAGAGCTTTCCAGACACGGTAAAGTGGCGTCCCCTCGCCCCCCATTAAAAAAATCTGTCTGGGTGTAAGCCTCCTTCACTTAAGCATGAGGTTTCTCACGGGAGACAATCCTTCATGATTCTGATAATAGCAATGAGGAGTTAAACTTGTCTTTTCGGCTGAGTATTGACGGGAATGATTATATTTTGTGTGCTACATCAGAAGATATGAGCTGCGTGGGCTGTGGTAGAGAGGGACATGTGGTCAGAGTCTGTCCAGAGAAACCTGCTGGTGCATGGACAAAAGCTTCTGATCGAACTACTGGAGAAGGAACATCAGGGCAGTCAGACAAAGAGCGAGGAGACAGACCCGAGATGAAGGAAAGGAAGGAGGAGACAGGTGGGGACAACAATAGAGATGGTGGAAAAGGGGAGGAAGGAAGTAAAGGTGTTGGAGAAAATGGGGCTTTAAACAGTGAAGTCATCAGTGATGAAGGATAGGAGCTAAGCGAGTCTCAGAGCAGTGAGACGGGTGGTGGTGATGAAACATTGAAGGGGAGGAGGAGAAGGAAGACCTGTAAAACAGCTGAGGCTGGGCCAGAGGAGAAGGTGTAGCTATAGATGTAGTAGATGAGAGAGCAGCCGGACTGTCACTCGTCAGAAAAGAAAAATCTTAACATCAACAATAGTGGTTCAACAGCAAAGAAGGAGGCAATAAGCAAAGAAAACAGAAACAGGCTGTGAGAGGAAAAATGGAGGAGTGACTCCAGCACGAAGATCTTTTCCCCCTGATACCGGCAGTGTGAGTGAACAAACGTATGGGGTTGAGAAAATAAACAGTTTCTAGAAAAAAACAAAAAAACACAAAAGGAGTGGTGGTGGGGAATTACTTTCCAGATAAAGCGACTTTCCTTAACTTGGTCAGATCAAATATGAAGACCAAAGGAGAAGGGGTTTTACTGAGCAGGGGAATTTCCAGATTAAGGAAAATAGTGGACAAGGCCAGGCAAGAGCTGACTGAAGAAGATGGAGAAGAATCGAGCTAAAGGATTTCTTTTTTGTCAGACCGTATGTGCTGTCTGGTATTTGTTTTATTTTTTTTTCCTCAATTGAATGATTTAAAATTGCTCACTGAATTTAATGGGCCAGAGACATCAGGGAAAGGATGCAGCTATATGGGCTGATGAAACCGAAAAGTGTTGATGCGATGTTTGTCCAGGAAATACACAGCGACAGATCCAGTGAAACTAACTGGAGGTCAGAGTGGGATGGGGAAGTCATTTCAGTGGAGGAGGAACTGTTCTCTTCTCCCAAAAAAAAATCCTGCCAATTTCTTACAAACTTAAAGAAGTGAAAAAGGGTGGTGGTCAGAGCCAAGTCTGAGTTTTTCCACCTTCACTTTTATCAGTGTATATGCTCCAAATGTTGGCTCAGATAAAGTTTTTGAATCTCTATTTACATCCCATCCAGATTTTTAGCAGATCATTCCTTTGCTAACGCTACGTTCCTGAGTTACTTTTACCCAGTACATTTCAGCTGCAACAAGCTCCTCGGCAGTAAGCTCTCCCAGAGTTTTGGACCCACCATCTGATCCAACTCAACCACCGGCTGGTGGATCAGCTGACAGCTCTGCTCCTCTCTTCACCCGAGTGTTCAAAACATACAAGCCGCAAATCTGATGGTACCACCACAAAGTTTATCATCGATCTTCAGCCTAAGGTGTTCTGGTACCAAGTACACTTATGAACTACCTTACATTCAAACATGGTGTTTGTTACGGCCACTCATGACTCGCACAGAAGTCCAATAACAAGGCACCGCTTGGGTTCCGATCGGGGAGGCCGTTCCTCCCAATGGTTCTCCATCGTTGCCCATGTGAGCGTTGAAGTACCCCAGCACCACTATAGAGTCCCCAGGCAGAACCCTATCCAGGACACCGCCCAGAGACTCCAAGAAGGTCTCCATACTCCTTTGAATCAATCTGGAAGCACGTGTTCTCCACAGAATAATGCGGTCCTGGTAATCCTGCATGCTTTTGATTTCTGCTTCATATTCCTCATTCGAGTTCCCTCCTCGATGCCTTGGTCCAAGCCAATTAAAGTTTCCT
>NC_079221.1:10739129-10891466 GCF_029633865.1 Lampris incognitus | reverse complement strand
AAACACAGGCGTGCTTTCACAAACACCCCAACACGTGGGCAACCTTCACCCGTCTTACCAAGCACGTTG
Organism: Lampris incognitus; assembly: GCF_029633865.1. Classification (NCBI taxonomy): domain Eukaryota; kingdom Metazoa; phylum Chordata; class Actinopteri; order Lampriformes; family Lampridae; genus Lampris; species Lampris incognitus. The sequence goes on along the minus strand of NC_079221.1, from coordinate 10,891,397 downwards.
AGGGACACGGTGGTTTCTCCCAGGTTGATGTGGTCTTGGCTGGCAGTGACCTCACAGCGGTACTCCCCAGAGTCTTTCTGGGTGACGGAGTGCAGGGTCAGTGTCGCCCCATCTATCTTGGCTCGTCCCGCGTAGGATCCTGCAAAAGGGTCAAAGGTTGTTTAGGGGAGAGATTGAGAGAAGGGAGGGAGGGCAAGCTTCATTTAGCAGTAAAACAGTGAGAACAAAAGAGAGCAGGAATCAAAAAGGATGAGGAAGACAAGACAGGCGGAGGGACGGGTCGTGTAATCGATTCCTCGATGATGAAACCAGCTGCAGCCCGAGTTGAATCCTGTAACGCTCGACCACTCACCGCTAAATTTGTCATCAAAGTAAACAAATGTGACCCCTTTGCCCTTCTTCTTCCACTCAATCCGCGGGTTTTGATCTTTCTCTGTCCTGAACTCACAGGACAGGACGGCGTCTAGGGAGGCAGAAAATTTTTTAAAAAAAGGCAGAAGGAGAAGTTAGGAGGTAAAAAGAAGAAGCAACTACCTGGGTATGGAAAAAGCAATAAATAGACTCCATTTTACTCGCAGATCCTGAAAACCAGCGTTTTCGCTGTGCAGATGTGTGGTATTTACAGTTATGTTTGACCTGTTCAAGTCTAGCGCCACCCAAAATGAATGTGAGTCAGCACCTTCCCCACCGCTAAACATACAAACCATGGCTGAACCTGAGTTTTACTTATTCATGTTGTATTCTGAGACATAAAACGCATTAATAATATTTGTGGATCAGCTGTGCTTTAAAAAGTGGATAGAAAGTATCGCAGACATTTGTTTTAATACAACTTTTTAATACAACTCATCCGGATTGTAGCTTTAACTCTGTCTTATCTGCTGCTGCACTGAGCCCACTGTATGTATTATATTATATTACATTATATCATATCAGATCATATTATATTCATTTATTATATTATATTATATTGTAGCCCACTGTATGTATTATATTATATTCATTTATTATATTATATTATTATCCAAACCGCTTATCCTGCTCTCAGGGTCATGGGGATGCTGGGGCCTATCCTAGCAGTCACTGGGCAGCAGGTGGGGCGACACCCTGGACAGGCCGCCAGGCCATCACACAGGGCCGGCATATACACACACACACACACACACACACACACACACACACACACTAGAGGCAATTTAGTACGGCCAATTCACCTGACCTACATGTCTTTGGACTGTTGGAGGAAACCAGAGCCCCCGGAGGAAACCCACGTAGACACGGGGAGAACATGCAAACTCCACACAGAGGACGACCCGGGACAACCCCCAAGGTTGGACGACCCCGGGGTTCGAACCCAGGACCTTCTTGCTGTGAGGTGACCGTGCTAACCACTGCACCACCATGCCGCCTATATAATATTATCTTATCTCATATTATTATAGCTCTTACCTGTGTGCTCGTGGACCTCCACCTTTGGCCGACTGCTGCTCACTGTCACAGACCAGCAGACGGGAGCTGGAGGAAAAAGTAATGAACAATGACTTGTTATGAAAATTTCTGGCCGATGCCAATTTCTGATTTAGAGAAACATCGGCTGATGTCGATACTGATATCGACTGTGTGATGGTTCTGCTTTCCCCCAGTTCTCCCTCCCCCCTGAACAGGCGCCCTGACCGACCAGAGGAGGCGCTAGTGCAGAGACCAGAACACACACCCACATCCGGCTTCCTACCTGCAGACATGACCAGTTGTGTCTGTAGGGATGCCTGACCAAGCTGGAGGTACCACAGGGATTCGAACCAGCGAACCCCGTGTTGGTAGGCAACGGAATAGACCACCACGCTATCCGGACGACCCCCGTCTTTTCCCTTTTGATTGACAGGGCATAACCAGAGCAGACTATTGGCCGATACATCAGTGCATCCCTGTGTGAGAGCACCGGTCATGAGGAGTCCTATCACAAGTCGCCATATTACCCACAATCCTTAAGGCCTTTTTGGTGGCACTGCTGACGACAGACACATATCTGTCGGTTGAAAACAGGCAAATCCAATCCTGAAACGAGGGGCATCCATGGCACAGACGAACAGGTCTGTGGAAGGCCCGGGTCTTCAGGATCTCCTCACAGGGAGGAGGAAAGACCAGGCTGAAGGGGAGGGAAGGCTGGGAGTACACCACGGTATCTCCGTCTGAACCGACAACACACGGAGACTCCCACGCAGGAATCCCAACACCACTACACACACGGTGAAAATACACACAAAACACAGTTGTACTGTATGAGTTGGAGCACAAACACACACACATGCACACACACACACGCAAACACACACACACACAGCGGCAACTCACGCTGGAAAACTTGTGAGCTTAGGTCCTGGTGGTACCAGGAGCGGTGGTATAGAGGAAGACAGGTGATGGATGACAGTCCTGACCTGATAACCCTCTGCTGTCATCTGTCCTCACACACACACACACACACACACACACACACAGGCGCGCACACATACTCGAACAGGCTTCTGACACACAAATGCCTGTGTTCACAGACACATATACGTGTGTGTGTGTGTGTGTGTGTGTGTGTGGAAGTGGATAAGAATGATCATATAACGCAGTGTAAAATGCTTCTGACACCGGTGCTAATGAGCTTCTACTGAGACCGCTGAACACCATCTGCCGTGGCTCTCTGAGACGACAACACACACGCACAGAACCTCAAGGAGAACGCTTTGTGTGTGTGTGTGTGTGTGTGTAACTGAGAGAGAGAGAGAGCATATGTGGAAGCATAGTTACACCCACATACACACACACACACAAGGCCTCCCTGTATCGGTAACCCTACCCTTGTCAGCTGGCCAACTATAATGTTCACAATCACAGATGTACGTATCACTTTACACACACACACACACACACACACACACACACACACACCAATCCCCAGAAACAAACAAACAGACACACACACACACCAATCAATCCCCAGACACACACACAAACCAACACACACCCATATCTCTCTCTCTCACACACACACACACACACACACACACAGTAATTATGGATATTAACATGAAACGTTGTTTGGAAAACTTGTCCAGCCTCACAAAGTTCAAGTGTGTTACAAGACGGTAGATGTGATCCCATCTCTGCCCAATGAGCACCCGGGTCAGACGGGGGCTACCGCCACACCACCAGAGTGCTGGGCTCTCCCATGTGTCTGGTTTGTTCTCCTCATCAGACACTCCATCTGAGTTTAAACAGCATCAGAGAGGGTCCTGTGTAAACATGACCCCCCCACACACACACACATACACACCCCTTCCGACAATATCCCCAAGCCCAGTCCCTAATGGCACGGTGGATCAAAGACACTCATATCACGCCTGCTCCAACCATCACTCACAACTACACCTACACACCCACACACGCACACACACACACGCGCGCATGAGATCGCCTCCATTATAGAAAGATCCAAAGCACTTCAAATGATTAATCCATCAAAAACCCGTTCTGACTGGCGTTGCATATCTCAGACCTTCAAATGAACCCGCGGACGAAACAAAGTAGCGGATTCCTTTATACTCCAAATCACATTCACATCAAAGACGTCTGTTTCAACACTGTTCAGCTCATAAGAGATTGTTGAACATTTCAAGACCATGTGGAATAAATACTGATTAACAGCCGTGCCTGTGTTTAGTACACACACACACACACATACACACACACACACACATATATATATATATATATATCACTTTATATTTATATGTATAAATGGTCAATGGACTGCATTGATATAGTGCTTTTCTAGCTACAACAGTCACCCAAAGTGATTTACAATCACTGAATACCTCACGCACACACACACACACACACACACACAGAGGGCGGTGTCACCCATGCAAAGTAAACGACGAGCTCATCAGCAGCACTTAAGGGGTTCGGTGTCTTGCTCAAGGGCACCTCGACATTTCTGCAAGGAGGAGCTGTTACTAGATGACTCGATGTACCACCCGAGCCCATTGTCTCCCGTGTACCTGCCCTCCTTAAATTTTCAACTCGCCTTTTCCCCGAATCAAATGAACATGTGTGGCGCAGAGAATAAATAACCTGTAATATTAAAACAAAACAGTGCGTGTTGTCTAAAGTGTTAAACTGCTTCTCATGCTGCTGCTGCGTGTGCAGTTGGGACCTGACCAGTTTCTCTGTTCACAAACTCCTCTCTTACACTGACTTCTCTGACTAAAACACTACAGCAAGCTCTCACATCCCACATGTGAGACTGGTCGGCACACATGCAGCAGGACTACAGTCAGGTTGAAAATGCGTTGCAGGCTGCATCTTTGAATCAGCCTGCAAGGAACATCACATAACCTCAAATCAAACATGCAAACTTGTCTTAAATTGAGGGAATAGCTCACTCTGCAGAAAGGCGATGATGAGGAGGTGGAGAGCCCAAATCTTCATCCTGCTCATGTTTCTGCCTCTCGGAGCTCGGACCGGTGTCCTGTGTTGGGAAAGTCTCTGGGAACGCTGGGATGCAACTGGTGTCAAATCCAGCCGCTGGTCTAATAAATCCTCCAGCAGGCGTTTCGGCCAACAGCAGTCTGCTTGTTCCCCAGCAGACATGCAGGGCGGCGCGCCTCCGCAGGAGCAAGAAGTTTAAAGTTACAGAGGAGGGGGGCAATTGTTTGTTTCTTCCCCTCCGAGGGGCAAAGCCAAGACAGACGAGATGAGTTCCTCTCATTTTAAACCTTGACCATGAGACGTGTTTGGTTCTTGTTTGGTTTTTGTTTGGTTTGGTTTTATTGATGATGTTCTAACATAAAACACAGAAATGATAAAAAACAACAGCTAAGATTTACAAATACAATCCCAGTAGAGGAAAAATAAAACAAAATAAAATGTGGAAAAGATAGATTGATACAAAGATGCACAGAAACACAGAAGAATCAATCAACCAATCAACAACCCAACCAATTAATCAATCAAGCAATCAGCCAACCAACCAACCAATCAATCAATCAATCAACCACCTACTCATATATTTAGGAACAGACACGCTATGTAAATATGATACGTTGTAAAGCGCCCCCTCTGTCAACATATCTCACCTACATATTTATGATGTGCACTACCTCTTTAAACCAGATGTGCAATACAAATGTATAATTGTAAATACACATACAACTGCTGTATACTGGTTACAAATTATTGCTGGTACTGTTGTGGTTGTAACACAGGTGTATAATACAGTATGTAGTTGGGAGGTGGATGGTAGATGAATATATAGTGTATACCTCTGGTACGTCCATCCATTATCCAAACCACTTATCCTGCTCTCAGGGTCGCGGGGGTGCTGGAGCCTATCCCAGCAGTCATTGGGTGGCAGGCGGGGAGACACCCTGTACAGGCCGCCAGGCCATCACCGGGCCCACACACACACACACACACTCACACTTCTGGACAATCTAGTACGGTCGAGTCACCTGACCTACATGTCTTTGGAATGTGAGAGGAAACCGGAGCACCTGGAGGAAACCCACGCAGACACGGGGAGAACACGCAAACTCCACAAAGAGGATGACCCCAAGGTTGGACTACCCCAGGGCTTGAACCCAGGACCTTCTTGCTGTGAGGAGACTGCACTAACCACTGCGCCAACATGCTGCCCCTTCTGATACATTAAATTATATAGTGCAATATAGTGGGAGTACACAGCATTGTATATGGGCACGATGGATTGTGGAGTTGTGGTATGGTATGTAGTATAATGTATGGGCAATATAGTATATAAGCCATATGGTATAATATATGATATAATATGGTATACTATATGGTATAATGTGGTATACTATATGGTATAATATATGGTATACTATATGGTATACTATATGGGCATAGGTTGTTGATTACTCAACCATAACAAAAGTCTGCAAGTGCTAGAAGCTGCTGTGTACCGAGGTCCAATTCCTCCTGTGCATCGGCACACTTGGCCAATAAAGCCAACTGATTCTGATAACTTGGTGGGGAACAGAGTCGAGCACACGAGCCAATCACAACGCTGCATTCACATATGTATTTCTGCAAGGTGAGCAGTGCGGTCAAGTTCTTTATGTGCAAAAGAAAACGGGCGCCAAACAGTTAAGAATTTGGATGCTCCCCACCCCCAGGTTGAGAAATCACACAAGATCACCGATCAGGCGGTGAAAGGCTGGAGGAAAGTCACTCCTCCAGTTTTTTGGAAAACGATTTCACTACAGACGTGCTAACTGTTCTGTTTAAGGATGATCACTCCGCCGACTTGTTAAAACTAGCAGATTGTTTTGTTCATCTCAAATTGTGAAGTGTTCGGGGTGAAGGAGGAAATGTGGAAAGTGTATTTGCAGTTGCCTTGCAGGATTAGGGTGACGCAGAGTGCAGCATGTGTACGGTGTGGGGTGCACAGGCCTGGCCATTGTTCCGGCTGGGTGGCTGGGTGGCGGGGGAGACAGCTGGGTGAGCTCCTGTGTCCTCGCTCCTCACCGTCCGGCCCACTTAGCTTCTCATCACTAGCTCGCACACACAAGGCCACATTGTGTGGACACATGCTTCCACTTGTGGCCATATGCACTCAGCCCGCTCCTGTGCACACACACACACACACACACACACACACACAGGAATACACAAACTTAAATCTCTGCTGTCACACCTGTTCTCAACCTAAAATCTCAGCTGCTGTGTGAGTAGGATCCACTGTAGTAACACACACACACACGTACACATACACACATGTACACACACACACACATGTATACACACACACACACACACACACACACACACATGTATACACACACACACACACACACACACACACACACACATATATGCAACAATAAGCACAATGCAATGACAAGCTTGTGCCCTGGCCATCGACATGTGCAGTCACCATACACACACACACACACACACGTACACATGTACACACTTGTACACACATACACACACTCGTACACACACACATGCACACACTCGTACACACGCACACATACACACACACGTACACACTTGTACACACATACACACACACTCGTACACACACACACATGCACACACACACACTCGTACACACGCACACGCACACATACACACTCAAGCACACACTCGTACACACGCACGTACATACACATACACACTTGTGTACACACACACACACACACACACACACACACACACACACACACACACACACACACAAACGATAAGCACAATGCAATGACAAGCTTGTGCCCTGGCTATACTTTCTAGGCCATCGACATGTGCAGTCACCACACACACACACACACACACACACACACACACACACACACACACACACACACACACACACACACACACACACACACACACACACACACACACACACACACTGACCTTGACCCTTGACTGCTCCCAAGCCTGTGAAAGAAAGAACAAAAGAATGAATGTGAGGATCAAACTAACGTACTTCAAATTTTTTTTACCAAGAAATCCCACTCCAATGTAGACAGAGAGAAAGAAAGAAATTAGAAAGAAAGACTTTTTAAAAATGCAGCTTTACTACAATGTCACACATTTACAGCAGCTTTGAAACAAAGACTCATAAACAGACAGAAACTACAGTATCTGAAAACACTAAACGTTAATTCATAACCCATCACTGAACAAATGACATCATCATGACACCACTGATTTACAAACACAGCCATGCTGTTCACTCATCTGTTACACCTACAATCTATTAAAACTATGGCTATTACGAGAGAGGTGAACACTGGGACACTTTCTCCACACAGACTTCCTTCTATCGTTTTCTTTCTGGTGAGACATATTGTATACTGACAGTTTAGCTTCGCCAGCTTTAAAGGTGCCACTTTGTTGCTTTTTTTTTTTGTATCCTGCTTTGGGGCACGGTGGCTCCAGTGGTTAGCGCGGTTGCCTCACAGCAAGAAGGTCCTGGGTTCAAGCCCCGGGGTAGTCCAAGCTTGTCCAAGCAAGTAAAGCATACTTTGAGGTACCCAATGCATCTTATCAGGAAGAAAAAAAAATTACTAAAATTGTTTGTAATTTTGGGAGTAAACCAGTAGGTTGCTCCATACAAGCTAAACGGTGCCATAGTGCTGATTCAATATTATTGATGACTAGAGCTCGACTTCTAAAAGACATCTGAGGGAGCAGCCATTTCTACTTATTTAACCTTCCCTTCATCTTCTCTAACACGCCCTCCCAGTTTCTCTTAACCATCTCTCCATTACCAAGATAAACAGCCAGATATCTGACACCATCTGTTTTTCCATCCCAAACTCCCTGGTAAAAACGGAAGACCACCAGACCAGTTTCCAACTGCCATTGCTTCAGTTTTTCTGCAGTTCACCTTTGCAGCAGAAATAAGACCAAATTCAAACACAATTTTACCAATAATATTAATGTCAGATTGGTTTCTAATCAGGACCATGACATCATCAGCATAAGCTGATAAAACATGAACAGTATTAACATCTGGTAAAACCAAACCATCAATACAGAACCTCATTTTGTGTAACAAGGGTTCAACAGATAATGCATAGAGCATTCCAGATAGAGAGCAGCCCTATCTTACACCTCTGTGTACTGTTAAGGGAACACTAAGCCCCCCATTTATCTTCAATACGCTCAGAATGTCTTGGTACAAAACTTTGATCACAGCAATGAGACGCAGGCTGAGACCAAACAGCTCCAAAACTTTCCAGAGACAAAGGTACTCAACCCTGTCAAATGATTTTTCTCGATCTAATGAGATGAAACTAAAGTCTGTGCCCAAAGAACTAGAGACATCCAAAACATCCCTGATTAAAAACACATTTTCTATGATGGACCTATCAGGCACATGGTAAGTCTGGTCCAGGTGAATTACTTCATCCATCACTTGGTTCAACCGGTTAGCCAGAGCCTTGGACAAGATTTTATAATCTGAGCAGACGAGGGAGACTGGCCGCCAGTCTTTAATGTCCTGAAGGTCTCCGTTATTCAGCAATAGAGTAATGACTGCTCTCCTGCAGCACAGAGGCAGCGTCAGATTTTCAAAAACTCTCACTGAAAACCTCCATAAGGTCTCGACCAAGTTCATTTCAGAAGGTTTTATAAAATCCCATAGGAAGACCATCAATGCCCGGGGCTTTTCCTCCATCCATCCCCTGCAAGGCTGCACACAGCTCCTCCAAAATCAGTGGGTCCTCCAGCTCGGGATGGCCATCTCTGAACACTGTGGGCAAACCCTCACAGAAACTCTCAAACAACCATTCACTCTCCACATACTCTGTTTTATACAGCTCTGAGTAGAACTGCACTCCCAAACTTCGGATATCATGAGGTTCTGTGAGCTCTTTTCCATCAGCTGACCTTAAGGTGTGGATGTACCTGCTCCGCCCATTCTTCTTCTCCAATCCAAAGAAAAACTTGGATGGAGCGTCCATCTGGATGATGCTCTGGAAACGTGAGTGAACCAGTGCTCCCTGAGCTGTAGTGCCTAGTAGGTCAGCTAATAAAGCTTTTTTGGATTTGAGAGCTTCAATATGCCTCCGATTTCCTGTGGACTCAACTGAATCTTGGGGGTCCACTAGCTCAATCTCTAGAGCGCTCAATGATCTAGTAATGTTTCGCGTGACATTCATAGTATATTGCAGACAGAGCTGCTTGATTTTAACCTTCCCACAGTCCCACCCTGTCTCAAAGAAACAAAACTGTTCTTTTCAAACCTATAAGCCCTCCAGAAAAAGCTAAAAACATCTTTTAAATTGTACAGGTAAAATGCTACACTTCTTAAAAATATTAAAGTGATGTTTGAAACAATAAAACCTATCTAGTCTAGCCAGGGAAATACATTTTTCTCTTGTATGAGCCCAAGTGTACTGCCTGTCTTCACTGTGCAATCTTCTCTAGACATCCACTAAGTCATGTGTTTTTATGACATTATTAATTGCTCTTTGAGAGGCTGCATGAGGTTCAGCATGATTCCTGTCTAAATAATCATTTTGAGTACAATTAAAATCACCTCCTTTATAAACTGAACTCTATCTGGGCCAACATTTGGAGCATATACATTGATAAAAGTGAATGTGAAACACTCAAACTTAGCTCTGACCATCATCAGTTTTCCCTTTAGCACTTCTTTAAGTTCATAAGTAATTGGCAGGAACTTTTTGGAGAAGATAACAGCTACTCCTCCACTCACTGAGGTTAAGGAGCTTAAAATGACTTCCCCGTCCCACTCTGACCTCCAGTTAGTTTGTGTGTTTCCTGGACAAACATCACATCAACACTTTTCAGCTTCATCAGCCCATATAACTGCATCCTTTTCTTGATGTCTCTAACACATTCAATGAACCAATTTTAAAATTCATCATTGAGAAAAAAATAAAAAGGAGAAAAACAGACATCACATACAGTTTGACAAAAAGAAATCCTTTAACTTGATTTTTCATTTTATTCAATCAGCTCTTGTCTGACCTTGGGCACTATTTTCTTTGGTCTGTATATTTCCTGCTCAGTAGACCCCCCTTCCCCTTTAGTCTTAAGAAAAATCACTTTATCTGGAAAGTAATTTTCCAATTTCACTCGTTTTGCATTCTTTGTTTTTTCTAGGAACTGTTTTATTTTCTCAACCTCATAAGTTTGCTAACTCACATTGTCTGTATCAGAAAAATCTTCATTGCTGGAGTCACACTCCACCATTCGCCCCACCCGTTTGTTTCTGTTTTCTTGTCACCTTCCTTGCCGTTGAACCACTACTGTTGATGTTAAGATTTCTTTTCTGACGAGTGACAGTCAGACTGCTCTCCTCATCTACTACATCTATAGCTACACCTTCTCCTCTGGCCCAGCCTCAGCTGTTTTACAGTCTTCCTTCTCCTCCTCCCCTTCAATGTTTCATCACCACCACCCGTCTCACTGCTCTGCGACTCGCTTAGCTCCTTTCCTTCATCACTGATGACTTCACTGTTTAAAGTCCCATTTTCTCCACCACCTTTACTTCCTTCCTCCCCTTTTCCACCATCTCTATTGTTGTCCCCACCCGCTCCCTCCTTCCTTTCCTTCATCTCAGGTCTGTCTCCTCGCTCTTTGTCTGACTGCCCTGATGTTCCTTCTCCAGTAGTTCAATCAGAAGCTTTTTGCCATGTACCAGCAGGTTTCTCTGGACAGACTCTGACCACGTCCCCCTCTACCATAGCCCACGCAGTTCATATCTTCTGATGTAGCACACAATATATAATCAATCCCGTCAATACTCAGCCGAAAAGACAAGTTTAACTCCTCATTGCTATTATTCAGTATCATGAACAATTGTCTCACGTGAGAAACCACATGCTTACGTGACGGAGGCTTACACCCAGACAGAATTTTTTTTAATGGGGGGCGAGGGACACCACTTTACCATGTCTGGAAAGCTCTCTTTCCAACACGTCATCTCTGGTGAACAGGTAGACATTAGACAGAATCACCTTCCTGGTCGGTGAAGCCAGAGGCAGCACCTGCACATACGGGTCATTCATTACAATGCTGTTTGTGATGAAGGCGTTAGCCTTCTCCACCTTGTCCGCAAAAATCACCACCGCTCCATTAATTCTGGCCGCAGATTTAACACTGCCGGCCCCGACAACCTCCACTACTGTTAACACACACCCCTCCACCGAATAAGAGATACTCGCACAAATCTTAAGTCTGTGTTTCCTCATTAGCTTGGAGAGATCTGTTATGCACAAAAAACCAACAAAAATCTGACAAAACTAAAAATCTAACTGATAGAAATACACACCACAATAATATAATATAGTACAAAACGTCGAAAAAATAGAACATTAGAAAAAAACTACCAAGAAAGAAAGAAAGAAAGGAGAAAAAAATAAAAAAGAAAGGCGAAAGGAAGGAATAAAGAAAGAAAGAAAGAAAGAAAGAAAGAAAGAAAGAAAGAAAGAAAGAAAGAAAGAAAGAAAGAAAGAAAGAAAGAAAGAAAGAAAGAAAGAAAGGATTAACTAAAAATAATTTCTGCAGATTTTCCTGTCATATCATGATTATATAGGTTACTAATACCAGGAAGAGGTGTGATGACCTCTTTTGTTTCATCAAACAAGGTTCCCTGGTTTTGTTTGCAGACATTTCTGTTTCCTCGACCCTGATCCTTCTTTTCTCTCATCTGAAAGTCTGCTGTATGGATGGAGTCCCTGTTTGCACAACGTCTGAGTTGCAGAGACACCCCAACTTTTACTTTTCAGATCACTTCATGTCCTTCATTATGTTTGTGAATATTCTGTGTGTCCTGTTTGCTCTGCATCCCACGAGTCCATCATGTGCGGGTGCAGCGACCCGGTTAATAAATAAGAATTAATCTCCTTTTATCTTATCTCAGTTCTCAAGCTGGACTTCATGTTTACTGTTATATGCATGAAATGATAAACACGATGCAATAACAAGCTTGTGTCCTGGCTATACTTTCTAGGCCATCGACGTGTGCAGTCACCACACACACACACACACACACACACACACACACACACACACACACGTGTATACAAGCATGCACATTGTTGTGGATTTTCCTTTATCCTTTTAATGGGCTCTTGCCCCAGCAACCTCTGGGATGAATGATCATCGGACAAATATTGGAGCAAACGGAGCATCTTTAATGCATCTGCAGATGGAGAGACATAAGGCCACACAGAGGTTCGTCTATGAGGATATGCTCTGCCCCTGAACTGGAGATAGTGGTTTTTTATAGAACAGTCCGTCGTGTCATACACTATGTTTCCTGCATCAGCTAAGGTGTAATCCTACAAAGGAATGCAGGAAACATCTACGTTAATAACGTTCTGTGCCTCGTGAGTGTCTGTTAAGTCTGTTGCACTTGTCTTTTGCTGTACCAGGCCATTCCTGGGATGCAGCAACGGGGAGGCAAGCATGATAACAGTTGCTATGTGGCCCCATGGAAGGTACGCATGAGAACAATGGGTAGGTGTGTCTGCAGTGAGTGAGAAGTTTCATTCACACAGAGAAGTGGAAAACTACAGAGTACATACGGAGTGCATATGGAGTGCATTTTCTACTCCACAACATACACATGTGTGTGTGTGTGTGTGTGTGTGTGTGTGTGTGTGTGTGTGTGTGTGTGTGTGTGTGTGTGTGTGTGTGTGTGATTGATAACAGTATCAATGGTAATAGTTGTATTTCTTACTCACGTTTCCTTTTCTAGAAGAACTTTGGCTTTGTGGACTCTCGGCCCCATTGATCAGGGTGGCACATAGGAGCAAATAGGGCGGTAAATTAAACGCTGCCGAGTCCTGATGAGGTCGGACTATTGGGAAGGGCCACGGACCAACCTTGACTTATAACTTATTGACAGAGAACAGGAATCCGAGGGACGGGCCGGCGTTCCTGAAAAACAATCAGGAGAATCAAAAGCGAGCACAGAGACAAACAGACCATCACAGAGTCCCGTCTACAGGTAAGAATCCATCTGATGTGTTAATATGTGGACTGGGGAACGCACCGGGACATGCACGCCATAATACAGGTTACCCTTTAATGCACAGGCCATTCATTACACAGAAACAAGTAAATTAGATGTAATCTGTACTATGATGAGCGGTTGTTACTGAGTAATATGGAGACTTTTGGATATTTGTAGTTTGCTTCCTTGTCATTACAATGTGATGTTAAATATAATCTACATTAATACTGTCTGGGATAAATTTATAAATCACATTGGGACAAAAGTATAGCGACAGGCATGGGCGCAAGTCCATGAATACTGGGATGGCATCCAGCGCTTTACCTGTGCCCCCGTCCATAGGGTTAGTGGTTGTGTCAGGAAGGGCATCCGACGTAAAATTTTGCCAAATCAATATGCAGATTGACAAGACCATACCAGATCGAACAACGGTCAGCATTGGTACTGTGCCCTCACAGGGTCCTGATGGAAACTGTAAAATCTGCTGTGGCGACCCCTGAAAAACAGGGAAAAAGCTGAAAGAAGAAATCTGAAACATTGGGACAAAAGTATTTTGAATTCATTGTGTCGCAGCCTCGCAGGGATAGTTAATAGAGAGTATTTTATTATAGTATCATATATTATAACATATATATTATATATATTGTAATGACCGGGGATGACTAGACTTGTTAGCCCTTGGCTAGATTCTGCAGTGGATTCCCGGCTGCCCCCTGAATTCGCTAAAATATATTCAAATATATATTATCCATCCATCCGAACTGCTTATCTTGCTCTCAGGGTCGCAGGGATGCTGGAGCCTATCCCAGCAGTCATTGGGTGGCAGGCGGGGAGACACCCTGGACAGGCTGCCAGGCCATCACACACACACACATTCACACCTAGGGACAATTTAATATGGCCGATTCTCCTGACCTACTAATATTATTATATATGAATTATTATAATATTACTGTATAATATTAATGTTAATATTATCATAATTAACTATATATTACAGTATTACATATTATAGTATATTATTTATTATAGTAGTTTGTTATTAGTTAATAAGTAGATAATAATAACTTGAATGTAAGGTGAATATTGAGTGTGGTGCCATCTTTACTATGGTTACCTTGGCAACACCACATTCACTATTCACCATTAACAGATAATTACTATTTATTCCTTTGACAAAAAGGATTAAATATACTTGTTTGGTAGAGTGTCATTTATATAGTTATCCCGTACAGTGTTTGATGTATATTATATTTAACATGACATCATAATGACAAGGAGACAAACTGGAGAAAAAAAGACCCTATTTTACTCATATTATATTATTACTCATATAGCTACTTTTCTGTTTTTTTTTACTCATACATTACTCAGTATTTACTACCTATCCAGGTTGAATTACATCTATTGATACTCGTATGTTCCTTGATTATGTCTGCTCAATGAATGGCCAGTAATTCAAAGTATAACCACTATGAATGACTGACCTGTATGGGAAGTGCTGTTGTGTTTCTTTGCATTGTAACATTTTATGTTTTTAATTTGCATCCAGATCAAAATGAAGAAATTACTATTACTCTCACTGAGCCTTGCAGGTAATGGATTTTACTTCACATTTCAGTTTCAAAGGTGTTTTCTGAAAGTATCGATTTCCATTTACAGTCATGTTTACCCCGCGGATCCATTAATTTTACACGCAACACACTTTCTATCTTTGCCTTTGCAGGACATTGTATTATTATATCGTGACTGAGTATCGTCTCATTAAAATTCAAATGTTTTTATCAAATGTTTGTCATCATTTCCCTACACTACATTGTGTAGCTGCGGTGACTAAAGTGACACTGTTGATCATAGAAATCTAAAGAGACAAAAAGGTATCTACCCTCAAAATCCTGTTTATTACTGTCTATCAATGCAAAAAAAAAAATGTCAGGTCAAATCTCATATCAGGCCCCATAGTAAACCTCTTTGCTATCATGATCTCATTACCTTTCTATATGATAACTATCAGACACTGAAGCTGTATTTGTCTTGAATGTGTCAGTGGCTCTGGGAATGCCGACCGTTCAGAATCCAGATTTATGGCCAGAAGTACAAACACAGACAGAGCTTAAGGTGGAACCAAGGATTGATGTAAAACCAGAACCAGAAGTTAAGGTAGAACTCAAACCAGAAAACAAGATAGAACCAGAAGTTAAGGTGGAACCAGAACCAGAGGTTAAGGTGGAATCAGTACCAGAAGTTAAGGTGGAACCGAAACCAGAAAACAAGATAGAACCAAAGTATAAGGTGGAACCAGAACCAGAAGTTAAGGTCGAACCAGAGGTTAAGGTGGAACCTGAACCAGAGGTTAAGGTGGAATCAGAACCAGAAGTTAAGGTGGCAACAGAAACAGAGGCTAAGGTGGAAATAGAACCAAAAGTTAAGGTGGAACCAAAGCCAGAAAACAAGATCGAACCAGAGGTCAAGGGGGAACCAAAAGTTAAGGCGGAACCAGAAACAGAAGTTAAGGTAGAACCAGAGGTTAAGGTGGAACCAGAACCAGAGGCTAAGGTGGAACCAGAGGTCAACATGGAGGCACACCAGGATATAGAGATCAGCCCAGAATTTCCATCGGAGGAAAAGAATCTTGTGACAGGGGGGGAATCCACTGCGGAAGAAGAGCCAATCATGGAGCTAGAGCCCCTGGAGGAATTGAGTGACGATGAACTCTTCGCGCAGGAAGAGGCTTTAAAGACCGAATTTCTAGGTCAGTCACAGGAGGAGACACTGATGAACCTGGAACCAAGGTCTAGCGAGAAGGAGCCCATGGACGGGACCGAGTCCATCATGGCTGAAGATGTGATCATGGAACTGGAGCCTGAGGTGAAGGAGATGACCTTTGCAGATGACCCCACTGCGTCAGATATTCGTGTGATGGAGGATAGGCCGGAGCTGGATGCCATGGTAGAACAGAACATAATTGCGGAGGAGAACTACTTCCCAGGAGGAGAACCCTTCATGGTGTCCGAATTAGAGCAGGACTCTTACACAATGGGGAAAATGGACTCTATCAATGACATTGCAGGAATGGAAGGGGAGCCTTTCCTAGGTGGAGGTGCACAGCTCATTGAGGAACCAATCAGAAAGACGGGGACTGTGGTAGAAGAGCAGGAAAGACACATGGCAGCTGAGAAGGAACTCAGTCCAAAGAAAGAAAACAAAGGTAAGGGCATGGATGAAAGATGACAATCTGTGTGTGTGTGTGTGTGTGTGTGTGTGTGTGTGTGTGTGTGTGTGTGTGTGTTCATATCTGTTGGGCTATTGAACATCTGCAGGGTTTTTTTATACTGATTATTTGCATGTAAGCATGGGGACCCTGTGTACCACTTAATGGTTTAAAAAAGGAATGTAGGTATAGACCGATAAGTTTTCCCAACACCCTCGACACATGATGGTCGTGGTTTTCTATGATAAAAGTAAAAATTTTACTGCTCGCTCCTTTAAGTATAACAAATGAATTAAGCACAGAGAAAACATGTAAATCATTTGAAATAAATATCTACTTATTTGTGTATTTTTTTCATCTGAATGGAATATGTATATTAATATTATTCAAAAACATGGCACTCAGGCACATGCAATAAAATGAAATGTTGTAATGTCGTTATATAGCCACAAGGTGGAACTATTGCCCGGGTGTGATCCTGGAGGGGAAGTGTTACCAGTTCTTCAGAGGACCAAAGAAGGCTCAAGACGCTGAGGTGATTTATTTTCAAGTTTTCCTAGATTCCCAGGGTTAATTACTAGATTTCCCAGTTACCCACCGTCAGTTATTTTTAAAAGCTAATGAAAGGAGAGACTGATTATAACAGGCATAATTAAACCTGATGTATTTCCTCTACAGTTTTTCTGCCAGGGCAATTTCCCAAATGGTCACTTGGCCTCCATCACTAGTCGGAACATCCACAGACAGGTGATGAACATGATGCTGCAGCAGAACGGAGCATACACACGCACATGGGTTGGAGGACTACGCTACCTACAGGTGTGTGTGTGTGTGTGGGGGGGGGGGTTCATGACGTAGATTCAACAATAACAGTAATAATAATAAGCTTTATGCATATGGCCTGTTTCATATACAACATACAGCTTTACGTTGCCGAGGAACAAATTAAAGCAGCTGCAAGCAGAAAAATCCAGTGCACAAATAGAAAAGGCAGTTTAAAGTGCTTTGAAATCAACTTGAGACTCTAATCCTGAAGATTAACCTGCGAACAAATGCTTTCTCTTTATATCAGAAATACTCTATTCATCCCCGAGGGGAAACTGGGTATATTTTCGATGGCTGGCGTTTTTAAGATAAAAGCTAATCCACAAATCTCAAAATCAGCAGCGCTTTTGCACATTTTAATGGCTACCCAGATAGCAAAATTGCCGTGGCCCAGACCCTTCCCGCACCCGACACTTTCATCTGGCCCATATACCGCGTGGAATGATGGCATGTGGGGTGGTCCGCTCCTGTTTGCCAGATCTGGGCCAGAACCAAGCCATAGCAATGCTGCATGTGCCACATATTTGCCAAAGGTGGCCCATATCTGTTTTGTGATATTTGGGCCATATTCACCATTTACCACACGGGCCACTTCAGGGTCACATCCAGATCACATGTTGCCGAGAGCACTGCATCTTTGCCAAAAAGGGCCCACATTTGATTTGGCATATTTGGGCCATATTTGCTATTATACATGTGGGCCACTTGGGCCGGAAGAAGGCCATCAGTGCCACATCATTGGCTGAAGTGGCCCACATCCGAATGCTGTCTGGGTATGGTTGGCTAGGACCCTCTCAGAAAAAGAACAGGAAAGAAGAATCAGCGAAAAGTTTGAAAAGAAACAAAGTTGGTTTGACTAATTCAGTAAATGCGGCTGAACAAACGTTTAGAGGACCTTGACCAACAGATAGTGCAATATTAATAGAAAAGTCACTCATTCTGAAAGGATCTATGGGATTTGTACTTTTACATCACCAGTGCAAATACAAGCGTCACCACAGGGGCGGGCCAGCACACAGATCCTCGGGATTGTAGCGTTACCGTCATTTATATAGTAAATCACAGAATAACACTGCATTGTATTATTAACCTTGAATCTGACTACTCTGCTGTGGGCACTTTTACAATGAGTCACCTCCGTTCATCTCCATTACCTACCAGACCAGTCGCTTCATCTGGCTGGACGGAGCTCACTGGAGTTATGCCGACTGGCTGGCAGGCGAACCCAACAACACGGCCGGTGTGGAGGACTGTGTGGAGCTGCTGGCCGTCGGTATGGCAGACCTACAATTCATAGCATGCTATTAAAATCTCTCACACAGATAAGATGTGTGGGTGTGTGTGTGTGTGTGTATTGTTCTCCTTGTTTCTTCACTTGAGATGTTCTCAGATCAACATTTGATATGAAGTGTACCTGTCCTGACCTGTCGTATCAGTTAGCCAATCACATTCATGTTAGAATTAGGGTTGATGTCAGCACACACACACACACACACATGCACACACACATGCACACACACAGAAACACACACCACACAAACACACACATACCACACAAGCACACACACAGAAACACACACACCACACAAGCACACACACACACCACACAAGCACACACACAGACACCACACAAGCACACACACAGAAACACACACACACACCACACAAGCACACAGACACATACACAGGCACACAGGCACAGACACACACACAGACACACACACTGTACATGATCATTCAACAGTGTCATTGTTCTGCTGGATTTCTAATCTTTCATTTGTCTTCCAGGAAACGGAAAATTCAACGACATGCCATGCTGGGACCTGCGAGCGTTCATATGTTCCTACTCTGGCTAGAAAGCAGAGTCGGTCAACAGAGACCTCATTCTAATTCAACAGCAAATCTGTATGGTGTTTTCTTCACTCTTTTCATTTTAAGTTTGATTTGTTTTCTTCTGAGGTTCATTTAACTGCACAACGATTTAGAAATTCAGGTTTACTAAAAACTGGTGGACTTCACACTGTGGACTGAATATTAATGAGGACTACGGTCTAGCTGTCCTACTTATACCCACATAATGTCTTGCAACACAAGCCTGTTGACTATCAGAACTGTTGTCCTTAGTGTCAAATAGAATATGAGGGGTTTTTTTGGGTTTTCTTTTTCCTTTTTCACACATACTTGTTCAGAGATGTGGCTTTGGATACAATAAAACAACCGTTTTATATTTTGTTGCTGGGTCTGGTGTTATTGTCATCATTTGTTATTTTAGTCTTTCACTTTGATCTCACTTTGATCTGGGAGCATAAAGCTGTGATGGGCTTTAGGTGTGGAGTGTTTATCGCTGCACAGGACCCAGCCGTGGGTCTGTTGTCCCATCCCCGGCCCCCCGTCAGCGTCCACTTACGCCACCCGACCCGCGTCCAGCCGTGGATTCCTGTCATTCTGGTCTTTTCTGCAGGATCAGTCCAACAGAGATCTGTTCTCATGCCAACCATCTCTCATGCCCACATTTTATATTTGACATGGGTTAAGGTGGAACCAGGGTTGGCGTCCGGGCAGCGTGGCAGTCTATTCCGTTGCCTACCAACACGGGGATCGCTGGATCAAATCCCCGTGTTACCTCCAGCTTGGTCAGGTGTCCCTACAGATACAATTGACCGTGTCTGTGGGTGGAAAGCCGGATGTGGCTATGTGTCCTGGTCGCCGCACTAGCACCACCTCTGGTCAGTTGGGGCACCTGTTCAGTGGGGAAGAAGAACTGGGGAGAATAGCGTGATCTTCCCACGTGCTACGTCCCCCTGGTGCAACTCCTCACTGTCAGGTGAAAAGAAGCAGCTGGCGACTCCACGTGTATCGGAGGAGGCATGTGTTTGTCTGCAGCCCTCCCTGGATTGGCAAAGGAGGTGGAGCAGAGACCGGGACGGCTCAGAAGACTCGGGTAATTGGCCAGGTACAATTGGGGAGAAAAAAAAAAGGTAGAACCAGGGTTGGCGTGTGTGTGTGTTTGATTGGTCCTGTGTTGAATGTGGCTTCAAAAGCAGCTCTTTTCTTCACCTTATAAGCAAGTTTCAATGGGAGACTGACGTCCATTAACAGTCGCATTCACACACCTCATAGCATGCAGCTAATGTTAAAGCTTTACAGGCACTCACATGCTGCTCTGTGTGAGTATGAGTCATTTTCCACTCACGCACATATGCACACACACACACCCACACACACTCACTCACAGCCTTTTAATGACCGCTCGAGATGGAGTTGAGGATTAACAACTCTCAGGTGATGACTAGCAGCCCTGTAGCCATCTATTTCAACTGCTAATTGTTGCACCCTCACTCACTCACTCACACACACACACACACACACACACACACACAAAACAATAGATAGGCAAATGGGCAGGCACACACGCACACACACACACACACACACTTTTAATGACCGCCCAAGATGGAGTTGAGGATTAACAACCCTCAGGTCATGACAAACAGCTCTTTAGCCATCTATTTCAATTGCTAATTGTTGCACATATACATGTACACACACACACACACACAAACGTACAGACAAACATCAACATATACAGAGAGATAAAAACTAACAGCTTGATATGGAAACATTGGGATGGAAATCTATCATCATCATCGGCAGTCACTCAAAGCGAGTATGACCGTCCTCTCCGTTGGGTTGTCTACTTGTGGGTCTTCAGATGGCTGTAGAGGCCGATCCGTGATCGTCATACTTTGGTGCAGTGTGGGCAGGGGAAACTGGTGGTGGTGGTGGTGGTTGAGCCTTTTTCTCTCTCTCTCCTTGCGGTGCTGTCACTTTTTCTCTGCAGCACAGTGGAGTTCCATTTCATGACGTGCAGCTCCTTCCTGCATGAATTTCTTCCAGGAGTGCCTATCCAGTGCAGTGTGTTCCCAGTTGCTCAATGTGGTGTTGAATTTCTTCAGACTGGTCTCGATATTGCCCTTGAAACCTTTCTTTTGCCCACCAGGAGCTCGCTGACCTTCCTTCAACTGGGAGTACAAGATGTGTTTGGGGAGACGTGTGTTGGACATGTGGACGACATGGCCTGTCCATCGGAATTGGTGCTGCATTATTGTGGTGGTGATGCTAGTCATGTTGGCTTCTTCCAGAACACTGATGTTGGTGTCTGTCCTTCCAGCTGATCCTCAGGATCTTCCGTAAGGACCTTTGGTGGTATTGTTCCAAGGCTCTCGGGTGCCTGCTGTAGGTGGACCGTGACTCTGCTCCATACAGCAGGGTGGGGAGAACAACACCTCTGGAGACCATGAGTTTTGTTTGGGCCTTTAGGTCTCGGTCTTCAAAAGACTCTTTTCCTGCATCTGGCATAAGTGCCACTGGCACAACTCAGGCGATGATTGACCTCAGAGTCAATGTCAGCTTTTGAGGAGAGAAGGGTGCCGAGGTAGGGGAAGTGGGCACCATTTTCAAGAATTTTGTCGTCCACTTTTATGGTGGGCTGGGTAGATGGCTGGAGGCTGATATAGGACCTGGGTCTTCTTGATGTTTAATTCTAGACCCAGGGCTCTTTATGCCTTGGCAAAGGAATTCAGAATGTCCTGAGGTCTTCTGCAGAGTACGCTGCGATGACATTGTCATCTGCATACTGAAGCTCCATGATGGTGGTGTTGCAGACTTTGCTCTTAGCCTTGAACCTATTAAGGTTGAAGAGCCTGGCGTCAGTTCCGGATAGGATTGGGATCCCCCGTACTAGCTCTTCGCCAATGAAGTGGAGTATGGCAGCAATAAAGATGGCAAACAGGGTGGGTGCGATGATGCATTCCTGTTCGACCCGTTTCCTGCCGTTGCTGAGCACTGTGACTGACATACCGTCATGTACAAGCCTCAATGTTCTGATGTATTTGTCAGGGCAGCCATATCTTGATAGTATGCTCCAAAGAGCCTGGCAGTCTACCGAGACAAATGCCTTTGTCAGGTCAATGAAAGCCATGTACAAAGGCTGTCTTTGTTCACAGCATTTTTCCTGGAGTTAGCGTGCTGTAAATAGCATGTCTGCTGTACCTCTGGATGGGCAGAAGCCACACTGAGATTCTGGGAATACTTTCTCAACCAGTGGTAGCAGTCGGTTTGTGAGGATGCAAGCAAGGACTTTGCCTGTTGTTGACAGGAGTGAGATGCCCCTGTAGTTTCCACATTCTGCCTTGTACCCTTTCTTGAATATGGCCACTATTAGAGCATCCCTGAGGTCCGAGAGAAGGTCTTCTTCTTCCCCAGACCTTGAGGAAAAGGGCATGGATGTGGTACAGGAGCTCTGGTCCACCTCTCTTTAAGATCTCAGCTGGGATCCCATCTGGACCGGCGGCCTTGCTGTTCTTAAGGCTCCTGATAGCATCTTGAACCTCTGTCATGGTGGAAGGTTCCCCCATGTCTTCTCTGATGGGACTCTGGGGAATGTGGCTGGCAGTGTCTAGTTCAGCTGCGCTGTTGCGGTTGAGGAGTTCCTGGAAGTGCTCCTTCCATCAGGTGTTAATGGACTCGTTGTCCTTCAGCAGCTCCTGTCCGTCCTTTGAGCGCAGAGGGTTTAAGCCATGGTTGCTTGGACCATAGACAGCTTTAGTAGCATTGAAAAAGCCTCTGGTGTCACCCGAGTGTGCCAGTCGTTGGATTTTCAGAGCCTTTTCTGTCCCACAAGAGTTCTTCAGCTCCCTCACCTGTCTCTGGACGTCAGCCTTGGCTCTGGAGTGAGCCACACTCTTTTAGCCTTGCAGGTCACATCATCTTGCCAGGCACGCAAGGTTTTTCTTTTCTTGATGATGAGCTGTTCTATCTCTGTCATTCTCATCAAACTAGTCCTTGTATTTTCTGGACTTGTACCCAAGGGTGCTTTTGCAGGTGTTGAGGATGGTGGATTTGAGCAGGCTCCAGTGCTTCTCAATGTCATCAGAATATTCCTTTTGGAGGGTTTCCCCAATACAGGTCTGAAGTCGCTGCTGGGTGGCAGTTTCATTCAGGTTTTCAAGGTTCAGTCTTGGCCAGATCTGTTTCTTTTGAACCTTCCTCTTGAGTTTGGACATCATGGAGCGGATGAGGTGATGATCTGTCCAGCAGTCATCTGCATTGATCATGGCCCTCACGATGTTCACGTCATGGCAGTCCCTGGTTTGTTCAATGACATAGTCAAGGAGTGCCACTGCTTGGAGCGTGGGTGTCTCCAAGATGTCTTAAATTTATTTTTCTGGTGAAACAGAGTGTTAGTGATGGTGAGGTCATACTGAGCACATCTGTTAAGAAGCAGAACTCCATTGGAGTTGATGCCTTCCTTTCCTATAGTGCCCTTCCAGAGGTGTTGATGCCGACCGACTCTGGCGTTGAAGTCTTCTATGAGAATAATCTTATCCTCCTTGGGGATTCTTGGCAGTGTCGCGTCTAAGCAGGTGTAGAAGGTCTATTTTACTTCCTCTTCAGAGTCTAAAGTAGTGGCATAGGCACTCACAGCTATTGCCATCTGGTTGTTGGCAAGCACCAGATGGATGGTCATGAGACACTCACTGATCCCCACAGGAAGTACAGACAGGTGGCTGATGATCTGGTTCCTGATGGCAAATCCAACACCATGGATCCTGGGCTCATCAGCAGCTTTTCCTCTCCAGAAGAAAGTGTAGCTAGCCACCTTTCTCCTCCTTGAGTTGTCCTTTGTCTGCCAGTTGAGTTTCAGAAAGGGCAGCTATGTCAATCCGGCATCTCTTTGGTTCTCTAGTGATGATCACAGTTCTCCTCTCCAGTCTGTCACTGGTTGCAACAGCTATCAGTGTGTGCACAGTCCCAGCTCCAAAGTTCATGTTTCTGTGTTTCTGACCACATGTGGTGATCCCTCTGGACGTGGTAATCCAATCAGGAGATTTGAAGCAGGCTATTTTCCCCCTCCTTTTCTCCCCAATTGTACTTGGCCAGTTTTACCCTATTTTCTGAGCCATCGGGTCACTGCTCCATCCCTTCTGCCGATCCGGGGAGGGCTGCAGACTACCACATGCTTCCTCCGATACATGTGGAGCCACCAGCTGCTACTTTTCAGCTGACAGGCATTTCGCCAGGGGGACGCAGTGCGTGGGAGGATCATGCTAGTCCCCTTAGTTCCCCCTCCCCCCCAAACAGGCGCCTCAACCAACCTGAGGAAGCGCTAGTGCAGCCACCTAGGCACATACCAACATCCGGCTTCCCACCCGCAGACATGGCCAATTGTGTCTGTAGGGATGCCCAACCAAGCCAGAGGCAACACATGGATTCAAATCGGCAAACCCCATGTTGGTAGGCAACGGAATATACCACTACACTACCCGGATGCCCCAAGGTAGGCTATTTTTAGGGCACCTTTTCTAGTCCCTTCCCCAGGTGGCGTGAGTAGAGTGGATCCTAAAGAGGGCTGCTCAGTCGTAGGTGCAGCTACTGAAGGTCTCTTTCTACCTCGTTGCAAGAGCCCAGCGACTGAATCTAGCACCCACCGCCTGATGTGCAAGCTCATGACAGGGGACTTCCAGATCTCACCCCCGTCGACACTTGCTGGTCTTCTTAGAACGCAATCCGGGATGATAGGGTGAATTCCCTTTATGGAGGATACCTGTGCATTACTTTGTTTAACATAGGGAAACTGGTGCACAGACAGACATCACATGGTCCTTGACAGATTTGGGTCAGGATCCAGTGGCATGGAGTTGAAGACAACTGGGGGCCCATTTCTGCTGCAGAACTTCATCCACCTTCCCAGCCGTTACAATGCCTCCCTCAAGTCAGCCATCATCCTCCGCCTGTTCCACCGTTGAGGTCTTGGTTGGATTACTCTTTGTCAGGGACCTCCCCCTTGATCTTACCACCATGGGTGACCCTACCAGGAGCATAGCTCCAGACAGCATTACTCTTGGGACCTCAGGATCATGCAAGTTTCTTCACAACAAGGTGACAATCCACAAAGAACACACACACAAACCATACCAAACTATATAAAAAAACACACAAACCATACCACACATTCTTCACTCATTTTACGTAATAAATTTGAAAGATAAAGTCAGTCCTGTAGTACAGTCAATTCAACACACTGCGTTTTGCATACAAGGCCAATGCTCACACTCAAAAGTGGGTGTGAACACCAGCCTTTAACATGGATACAAAGGAACCATTCCAAAGGGACCGTCATTGTTGTAGTACCAGGAAACATGACCTTAGTCGGATTTAAGAGATCATGGTGGTAACATGGTCATGGTGAGATCTACCTCCACCGTATTACTGGATTGATATCTACAACAGTGTGACTGTGAACAGATGTGACCACATTATGGAATCATATTTTTAGATGGAGGACTTAACGTGATCCTTCGCTCCAGTCTGAGTCCCTGTATGGATGTATTAGTGTTGGATATTAAAACTGATGGCCTGCCAAGCAATATACACAGGAGATTCACTAAATGAGATTATTAGTAAAAATGACACCATCTGTGCTGTGTGTTTCAATCATTAAGGGATTGAGAAGTGAATTAAGAAGGCCTCTCCTGTTGCGTTGCTCTGGAAATCCCCTAATACTTTGACCTGAGTTATGAGGTTATTAGAGCTGCTGTTTTGATGGGAGTGACTCAGTGCTGCTGCTCGCTGCCTCTTCCAGTCATTTTTTAGCTTCGTGGAGTCCAGCCAGTTATTTGCTTGCTTCTGTGTAAATGTGTGTGCGTGTGTGTGTGTTCCTATCCCAGTGTTTTTATATTAATTTGTTATCTTTCCTTTTATCTTTAAATGTGTGTGTGTGTGTGTGTGTGAGAGAGAAAGAGGGAGCGCATGAGTATGTATGTGTGTGCACTCGCATATGCCTATCTGTGTTTGTGTGTGTATTTATGTGTGTGTGTGTGTGTGTGTGAGTGTGTATGCCTGCGTGTGTGCATTTGTGTACACATGTATGTATGGGCATCTGTCTCTTTGTGTGTGTGTGTGTGTGTGTGTGTGTACTTTATCCCAACGTTTCCATATCAAGCTGTTAGTATGTATCTCTCTGTATGTGTTGATGTTTGTGTCTATACGTGTGTGTGTGTGTGTGTGTCTGTGTGTGTGTGTGTGTATGTGTATTCATACAATGAGGCTATGAACCCAGATCCACCTGTTCTTTGGTGAGCCCTGCAGCCAGGCTTTAAAACAAATACTCGGCAGATTAAATACTGCTCCATCCATACTCAGTCGTCAGCTTTACAGCACGGGCCTCCCTCGTGACAGCCAACTCGTTTTCTTTTTTTTAAGGCATAACTTTACTTTTCCCCATAACCTGCTGTACCCCGACCACAACAGTTTGCATTATATTTGTCCATGGGCTCCAACTGACCAGCACACCAACACGGCCCAACCTCCTTCACTCCGAATGAAAACCCAACTGGATAGACTTTCTGCTGCGTTGGCCCATCTCTGTTGATGCAGCTTTAAGTATTAATCTCCATGGTTTGCAAAATGCACGTGAGATACAGATCTTCTCCCACACAAATGAATTAACAAACAAACAAACAAACCTCTGTCTGGTGTCCATCGGTAAAACAACAATGTCTTTGGGAAGGTGAGAATCAGCACAGAACAGGAGGATGAAAGCTGCGAAGCCCTCCAGAATTCTGCAGCTTTTTTTGGGGGGGGGGGGTTGTTGCAGCCTAAAATGCCTGATTTCACAGCAGCTTTGCCAAAAAGAAAAAAAATGCAATGCACGTTGTGATGTTTTCAGCCGTTTTGTGCAATGGAATTGTGGAAGCAAGTAAAAATCTCTAAAGTAGTTGCGACTTTTTTTTCTATTCATTAAAAGCCGAAGGCAACTTGTTCCAGTGAGAATAAAACCGCACTGTTTCTAAGTGTTATAAGTAACATTAGCAAAAAAGGCTCAGGGTTTCAAAAATTCATGCAAACAAGCTGTTTGCATGAATGTGGTAACCCTGGCATATTGCCTCTAACTCACCTTGATTCTTTCCGCGTGGAACCTCTCTATTCTGGTCACGACTCCAAAGCAGAAACCACATCCACGCAGATGCGTCGGGTTCAGGCGACAAATGTCCCGTTTATTATTGTCTGGCAATGAATCAAAACAACAGTTGGTCGAGTTCATTACAACATGAATAGTACTCCAGCTCCGCCTCCCCCGCAATCGCCACGCAAAGGGGGACTACTCTAGTTAACCAATGTGATCGTTTAGTTTGAATGACACACACGTAGCTGACGAACCCACGTCACATGAAGCCGTTTCCTCGTTACTAAGGCGGGACAGGCTGCTAGCTAACACGCTAGCACGCAACGGACAAAATACACAATTTATTACACGGCAGAAAATACGCAATAAACATACCTGGCAATGAATCAAAACAACAGCTGGTCAAGTTCGAGTCACAGTACGCACAATACTTCAGCTCCTGTGTGTGAAAATAAAAGAGAAGTTTGCTTAGAAGGTTCGCGACGGCCATTCGCGCCTCGTTAGCTAGCATTAGCATTAGCTAGCGTTTCATAACGCCTTCAACTAGCGTCAATACATCCGGTAAAAATAAGCGAAATAAACATTCACAGCCGTCTGACCTCCATGCACTGTGATCTACGCACATTCACAAAGCACTTTACAGTTAGATAAAACGTGTGAGCATATCATGACATTATATCACAAAACGAGCGGAGCTCATATTTTGACGTACCGTCTTCGCCGCAATCATCACGGAAAGGAACGGTTCTAACAGAGACAGCCAACTCGAACCTGTAATAGCCAGGTTATACCAGAAGGGGGCACCAGTGTAGCGTAACACAAAGAAACAAGAAGTATCGCGTTCAGCGTCATTCCCTTGGTAATATAAATGGAGTATTTTGACGAACTTCATACAAATAAACGCAGGTACTTTCATTCCTGCTACGCGCGCTTGCAATAGCGTCTGTCACGGTGACGTGCCCAGTCTGTGGTCCACGCCTTCCGGCCATTCTCCGGGCGTATTTTGCGGTAGAAACGTGCTCGTCGATGCACGATTCTCGTTTGTGTTGCGCCGCGGCGTGATGCAGAGCGGTTTACCGCCGCTTTCCTGCAGACCATCGGGGAACTGCCTCGCACGGTCTTCGGCAGTAACTTTAGCTGGTAAATGCGAGACGCTCGAGGAGCACACGTCCGCATCTTCACGACCACAAACAAGGAAGTGGGTTTGGTGACGTATGGCGCGGGGGACTGCTGTGATTGGTGAAACTCGCGGGAAACTGCGATGATTGGTCAAATTATGGACAAAAAATTGCAAGGTCGCGCAGAGTTCACGGGGATTGGCTGAATTTGCGTTAATTGTCCTAGAGGCACTGCATTAGTCTTTGTTTTATGTTATTAACTTCCCTTATATGACTTGTACCTCTTCTAATACCCTTCATAATACTCTATGATCTCTGCTCACACCCTCGTTGCAATTTTGGTATATTGACAAGATGTCTGCATCTGTTGTTTATTTGTGGCTTTGAGTGACCCCTCATTCACCCACCCACCCACCCCAGTAACCCCAACTCCCCCTGCCTCTTTCAGGGGTGGGTCAACATTGATGCTGCCTCTATAAACGGGAGGGAAAGCGGTCGCGGGGCAGAAAGAGACGGGAGGAGAGAGAACCAGCAGCTTCTTACAGGTATGTATCACAGCCACGTGTTCCCGTGCCGTCTGCACTGCCTCCACGGAGGATAGAAAAACAGAAAGGGGAAAAAAATGTAAAAGGATTTTCAAGTAGCAACGATTTGTGAGTCATTTTTGGAGACGTGTAACCTGCATGTCATCTGGTGATAAATGATGCAACGTGGTTGTTAAGAGCAGAGGAATATTGCTTGGATGGTGTTATGTGGTTTGTAAAGCCCTGGGATAGAAGACAACTGTTCCTCTGGGCTCCTGCCCAGCAGGCTGACAGTAGGCTAAATCTACTTTACTTCATTTCACGATTGCACAATCACACTACACTACACGCGCGCGCGCACACACACACACACACACAAAAGAAAAAGTATTGCAACAACTATTGTGCAGACACACTATAACAGAGTTTCAGTCACTGAGCAAATGATATTAATGGACTAAACATATTTTAGTAATGTAAAGCTTGAGAAATATGTCGTGGGAAAATGGCTGATTAAACTGATAACAAACAATCCATAAATTCACAAATATCTCTTTCCTGATCGTCACGTGACGTTTTATCCCATCCGTCAGCGGCTGCTGCAGTGATGCACTGTGCTACTGCTACTGACTTGGGATATGGGCTGATCTGAACAAATGAATGGACATCATGCAATATTCATGTAAAATGCTTAACTATTCAAATGCATAATGTAAACTGAAGCATTTATCATTCATATGCTTTAAATAAAGCTTAAAGAGGTAGACAATTATCAGAAGCCACAAACAGCTTTGTTGTTTGTCTTATTTTTACCTGTAATGCAGTAATTACCCAATTTCCTCTCGGGGATGAATAAAGTATTCTGATCCTAATTATTTATTTAACATAACCTCTTTCTTTGGCCTTAATATCTGACTTACAACCGCTTTAAGAGTGAAAAGAATTCAATGAACAACTTCAGAAGATGAGGGCAACGTTTGCCCTATTTATCTCCATAATTTAGTTCATTCAGCAGCACTGTAAGGAGGTGATAAGATACTTGGTTTGACATCCAGACCAATACAAAAACAAATACTGATTAGCAGTTTTATAACAGTTTTCACTTCAGCAGTAATTTGTGCTTATGGAGACTTCATCCACCTCCGGCCATCACGTCCAGGTCGCAGGTCGCAGGAAGAAGAAAGCGGATGATGAGACTCAGGACAGAAAACCACTGGTGGAAAAAGGAACGGCCAATGAAGGTGACTTTGATTGACAGCCATCATGTTAGTTCATCATTCTCATCATGCCCCAATACACTGATATAATTTGACTTTCTGATCGTAATATTAGTGATCAGTCTTTTAAGGACATGTAATCTGCTTAAAGTGTATGTGTGTGGGGGGTATTTCATACTTTTTTTGACAAATTGGTATAACTGCTGTATGCCTATGAAACAAATCTGTGACATTTTGTTCTGCAAAACTTGTTTGGTTTCACCAAAGGTGGTTTGGTTTCCAGTGCTCCACACCCACCTCTAATAACACAGGCTGTTTGAGGGGGTCATTAATATAATAGCATTATTAATGAGCGGCTACTCTGATTGGCTGGCAATATTGCTCCTTCCCTGACAGGAACAATGGCTGCCCTGTCAGAGGCTACCTTGCTCTCTGCAGATACAGTCGGTATTTATGGAAGGCCCACAAAACTTCACATCCTTTTACGCCGAGGGCGAAGGACAAAGCTTTAGTTACAACTCCGAAGAGTTGCTGTGTGGCTTTCTGCACGTCCAATAAACTTTAAAATCCAGAGTTAAAGTTTAATATATTACCAAATCAAGGGACAGAACCAAGTAGGGGAACACGGTGGCTGCAAGCCATCCGGCTTGCTATTGTTAAGCAAAATCAGTAAGCGTCATCCACCACTTACCCCGCCATGCAAGCGGGGTAAGGGGACACCTATGTAAAAGCTGTGTTTCGGGTTCTGGTGTGACATCATTCTAGAGGGCGTTAACATCCCCCTTTTTTCTTTTTTTTGTTGCTGTTCATGACGTACGTAGATAAGTCCCAACCGGTCGACTCTGCGTCAGCGTTGGCATTGGCCTTCCAGGGCTGATTCAAAACAGTAGATGGCACTTTGAGCCTTTTTCAACCCATGAAATGCAGATTTTTGTAAATTTGGTAAGAAATGTCAATATCAACACCAGCTTTGATGTGTTTCATCACCGTGCAGTCATATCATTCAGTTTACAGCTCAATAAACACGTTTAAGTGTTTAGGGCCTCTTTAAATGATACTATTTCCTCATAAAAAAAAAAGCTGGTGAAAGTTGGATTGAAATCAAAACTTAATTTCTAACTTAAATTCATTTAATCATCATACATTTTGTCTCTTTCTACTGAAAAAAACATACGTACAAGTTTTTCTACCTTTTCTCAGCCAATCTTTTATTCTAATGCTCATGATGTCATCAGATGCCATACATACAGCCAGTCAGATCAAATAAAAATATGAAACTCTGACCACCATTACTGCCAACCCTTGTTTTTGCTTGTAACCCAAAAGTCAGCTCATGAATATCAATGACCACTCACAGTTGTCGAGACAACTGGGAACAGTTATGCATAAAGGTATAAAAAAAACACCTTGAAAAAAACCTTGAACAAGGCTGTTAGACATGAAAATTTAAATCTAATTACTGATTTCAGCCCGACTTAAAGAGCTGTGAAAACATGAAAAGGGTTCTCTTCAATGACATTGAAATCAACACAAGGACAAGACAAATCTTGTTTTCCCATAATACCTCACTTTAATCTCATCTTGTACAGCAGAAATGGAGTGTAAATTGATGGCAGGAGAGGCGCTGAACAGAAGGAAGGTCTGGGAGCCGAGTGTTTACTATGCATTGGGAAAGGAGTCGTTCTTCTTTTCTGGTCATGACATCTGCATCCGAGAGTCTCTGGACACCTACGGAGCTCTCATCTGGCCTGGGGTGAGCTGAACTCAGAATTTGTGTCACGCTGACAGTAAGCGTCGTCAACAATGACTAATTACGACTATTGTGTGTACAGGCTATAGCTTTGTGCCAGTTCTTGGAGAACAACCAGCAGCTGGTGAACCTCATGGACAAAGCTGTGCTAGAACTTGGAGCTGGAACTGGTTTGTTGTCCATTGTGGCCAGTCTGCTGGGTAAGTCTATTCACTGTGCCTTTTCCTCTGCGGCTCTTCATGGAACTTGCCTCTGTTGAAGAAATGAAATGAAAATAGTACACAGATTGATGAAGGATCCAGTCCAATGAAAACCTTGTTTTGCAATCTCACTGTATTTACTTAACATATTGTTTTTTGATATATTAGAACTACAATTGTGAAAATGTGACTAAAGCTCCTTGAAAAACCACCCTCATCATTGTCAACATAATTAAACTGTTTCAGAAAACCAATCAACTTCTGGTAATAAATGACATCATCTAACACTCTGATTTTATTGGACAATCAATGAATTGTCATCATCAGTCTGTCAGTTGCCTAGCAACATCATGCAAGTTAGCAAGCTAGCTAGCTATCAATAAGGAGTCTCATGAACGCCTGAGAATTGGTTGTGTTCAGAGAAGGGGCGTTAACTTAAGCTTGGATCCATCCATAACAAAGATTTTAACCGTCTGTTAAGACGTACACTCCCACATGGGACCTGCTGTGGTGTTTGAATTCAGACCACAACTTAACAGATTATGTAGGGCCATCAAATGCTTCAGAACATTAAAACTAGATAGGTAATATACTTTTTTTCTCCAGGAAAAGAGCATATTAATATCATTTCTGCAGAATGTGTTATTTTCATTTAATTATTTGTGCTGTATGCAAACTTACATATAGTACCTTAACTATCATACCACTAATAAGGCATGTAAATGATAATACAAACGGACTGATGACACAATGAATGGATAATACTAAGTCACAATCATAACCAAGCTGAATAAGTAAAATGAGAAATGTTTAAGGGATTGATAGCACTGAATCTGATCGAATTTCTTCAACACCTCATCAGCTGATGGTTTGTCGCCACTTCCCAGGTGCCTGGGTAACAGCCACTGACCTGCCAGAAATCCTGTCCAACCTGACCTTTAACCTCTTGCGAAACACCAAGAGCCGCTGTCGGTACACTCCTCAGGTGGCCGCCCTCACCTGGGGTCACGACCTGGAGCGAGACTTCCCCTGCGCTTCCTGCCGCTATGACTACGTGCTGGCGGCAGACGTGGTCTACCATCACGACTACCTCGAGGAGCTGCTGGCCACCATGCGTCACTTCTGCCGGCCGGGGAGCGGGACCACGCTGCTGTGGGCCAACAAGGTGCGTTTCGAGTCGGACCTGCGGTTCACGGAGCGCTTTAAGAGCAGTTTCAACGTCACGCTCCTTTCCGAGCTTCCACAGGAGGAGGTGAGGATCTACAAGGCCACGGCGAAGGAGTGATGGAGGGCAGAGATGGAGAGCTAATGGAGAAACACAAAGGAGGGCGAATTGATGTTTGTAATGGCAGATGCTGGAATGATGTGTGTGTACAGAGGTGTAATAAGGTAATGTAATGAGGTAATGTTGTGTATAACGGAAGTAAGTGTTTATAACTGTAGGAAGAAAACACGAGACTTGAGTTTACCTCTCGCTGGTTTGGACGACTAGAGAGAAGAGACTAGAATATGAAGACATTCCTGCACAGTCCTTTAAGCTTTGTCAAGTAGAAAGTAGAAAGGAAGGTCTGAACTCGAATTAACATTTCATTTAG
Organism: Lampris incognitus; assembly: GCF_029633865.1. Taxonomy (NCBI): domain Eukaryota; kingdom Metazoa; phylum Chordata; class Actinopteri; order Lampriformes; family Lampridae; genus Lampris; species Lampris incognitus. Next base: position 10,857,474 of record NC_079221.1, on the reverse strand, counting down.
CTATTTTATTTACCAGTACCTTTTCATACATTTGATATTCTCTTTGACTTGATCCAGGTTCCACTGACATATTTCATTTCAAAATAAAATAACTTTGCTCTAAAACGCATGTGTAAATTATTGCCTCTACACGCATATTACTTTGAACGCGAGTAGCCTGCTAGTTATGTAGCAAGTAGATTATTAATGATGTCATAAACCTTTGGTGCTTATTCACAGAAGATTGTAAATGTTGAATTCAGTTTCTTTGTTTTTAGTTTTTGGTAATTGTTTCCAGGAGTTACTGGGTAACAATACATATTTTCACAGAAGCTTCACATCAACAAAATATAGCAAAAACTAGAATCATTCAGTTTAAAATTTCAACACAATAACAGTACCTTCCATGGAATGGCATGATGAAGCAGAACACAGGGTAAAAGACTTTTATGTTGAAAGTTACATACAGAAAATAACTTTAATGGAAACACATCAAGTATGTGTGACTGCATCCAAGTTACAATGTGACTAAAAACCTTCTTAGAGAGAGAGAGAGAGAGAGAGAGAGAGAGGTGATCAGACATCAATTTGTTAAAAGAGCTATATTAAAGTAACAATGCAAAGAATTTTCACGTCATCCATTTCCGTTACCTTGGCTTCTTGTGACGTACTTTGTCGTTTGGTAGGAAACAATCAAACAACAACAACAATCTCTGGTTCGGTGTCACATTAATTAAATTCGTTTATTAAAAAGTTCAGAAGCGACTTCTGGCTGTCCTGAGTATGGGAACGTCCCATTCTGTGTGGTCTTCACACCAGAGTGCCTGATCAGCTGTGGACGAGGTGTGCGTTTTGTGTGTTTCTTTGGGTTGTGATGGAGCTCCTCTACGACATACAGCAGGTGGATGACTTTGGTTGTTCTAGTATGGACTCCCGGCGAAGGTCGTTGGGGATGGTGCCCTCCGGACCCCATACATTGAGCTCCCTGTAGATGCCCATGTCGATCATCTCCTCCTGCCAGGGGATGGAGATGTTCCCTGAGGAGAACTCGTCAAAGAAGGTCTTGTCAGGCTCCTCCAGTGCCACGCCCTTCACCGACGAGAAGGCGCCCACATCGTCCAGGCTCTTGGCGTACACCACTTTTGGGTCGGGGACAAAGGGGGGAGGTAGGATACCTGAGGAGAGGAGATGGGAGGGTTAACCAAAAACACTGATCCTCACTGTTATAAAACTTTACTTTTATCGTCTTAAATGTTCGGTTGTTTTTCGTTCTCTGTTCTAGATTCTTCAGCACTTTTGATTTAAAAAAAAAATTTCCTGCTTGTGATTGTTTTAATTCAGCCATTCCCAAATTTAAGAATCCTGCAGCAGAAATCTGTGGCCCACAAGTATTCAACTGAAAATCACTCCAGATCTTGCAAGCCCAATACCATTCAATTTAATAATTCACATCCATATAATCCAGAAACCAACAAATGACCAGTGAATAGTCTGCAAAATTAGTGCAAATAGACTTGACACATTCATATCCTGCAGAAAGGCCATTTAACACTAGATTCAAACACATTTCCCCTGCTTTATGCAACTTTGAAATACAAAAATGAACCTTTACAGCAGCAGAATCCATTTCTAGTCAATTTTTAAAAAAAATCATATTATTTTGAAGGTGATTTTCACTGCATAAAATGGTTTGAGTGTACCATTTCCATAAAAATAAAAAAATAAAAACCTGGCAGCCCACATGCAATACCGGTGTGTACCACTAGTAGGCCACAGCCCAAACTTTGGGAAATGCTGCTTTAATCTGACTGCTTCTATATGTAAAGCATTTTGAGCTGCACCTCCAGCATGAAAGGTGCTATATAAATAATCATTATTATTATTATTATTATTATCATCATCATCACATTAAATAGAGTATTCTATTATCATTATCACTACTGCTGCATTGTGGCAACTGCCAGGACCCATGAATATAAATCATAAATGGAAAAAATAGATTAACAGCTTTAAAATAAATTCATGGCCTTAGTTTTCATTTTCATTACACATAAAACATACAGATGAATAGCAGTATACCTGCATTCAGTTTCCTCCAGTTGATTTCGCTGAAGAAGGGGTGGGCTCTGATCTCGTCACAGCTGTCATTCTTAAAGCCCATCCTTTGGTCCACCTCTTTGGCCATCAGTCCATCGCATAGGGACTTGGCATGCTCACCGAAGCAGTCTGGGTAGACCACAACGCGGGTTAGGATTCGCCCTTTCATCTCCTCACGGTCAACCTGAATGGGAAACATCCAACCAACCAAGTAATTAAACTCAGTTCACTAAATAGTTCATTTTACACCGCAGCGGGAAAACAAAGGGCCAGATACCTTCTCCCCCCGCTCTCTGAATGGATTCCTGGCAGCCATGAACTCATACAGTGTTACCCCCAGTGTGAAGTAGTCCACAGAGGTGTCATACCTCTCCCCTTTCAGCATCTCCGGTGACATGTAGCCTGCAAGATACAAAGCAACATATCAGCATCATACGTGTCGCCGTGGAAACATCTAACATGATGACCATCAACTCCAACAAATGTAACTACTTAATGCCCACGTATGGCAGATAAAGCAGAGCTGGGCAATATATCGATATAGTATTGATATCATGAAAGGAAATTTAGATATCGTCTGGGATTTTGGTAACCATTATATTGGTGATGTAACTTAGATATTGCCATTCTCTGGTCTAATAGACAACTTTTTTTTTGACTGTGTTAGCTCATTGCCCCAGTCAAATTATGCATATATTCAATAACTTATGGCAACAAAAAAAAAAAATCACAAAAATTCCTAATCCTGTCCTTCTTCGTCACTCCCAATGAAAATCTTAGCATCTTCAACTCTGCCACCTCCAGCTCCACCTCCTGTCTTTTCATCAGTGCAATTGTCTCCAAACCATACAACATAGCTGGTCTCACAACCGTCTCATAAACCTTCCTTTTAACTCTTGCTGGTACCCTTCTGTCACTAATCACTCCTGACCCTGCCTTCACTCCCTTCTTCACCTCTCTTCTGCACACCCCATTACTTTGGACAGTTGACCCTAAATATTTAAACTCATATGCCTTCATCACCTGTACTCCTTGCATCCTCACCATTCCACTGTCCTCCCTCTCATTCATGCATATGTATTCCATCTCGCTCCTACCGACCTTCATTCCTCTTCTCTCCAGTGCATACCTCCACCTCTCCAGGCTCTCCTCAACCTGCACCCTATTCTCGCTATAGAACACAATGACATCCGCAAACATCATAGTCCATGGAGACTCCTACCTGATCTCCTACGTCAACCTGTCCATCACCATTGCAAACATGAAAGGGCTCTGAGCCCTTTTACAACAAAATCTAACTTCCTCTAAAACAGTCAAGTTCGTGTGACTGCGTCACTAAGTCTGGGCAAGCGGGCAAGCAACATTCACACCAATAATATCATAAAATGCTTTGCCTGAGCCAATCAAATCATATCCCTCCCTATGCTTTGTCCCGCCCTAAATCCAGTTTTACTCAGAAATACGTCACATTACAGAAGCTCTGAATGTCATTTCACAGAGAAGTGGTCCGATATTCTGATTTTATTCGACTGTTTTAGAAAATTGAACTGAACAATTAATGTCTCTACCTGTTTGGTCATCATATCCACTTTAATAATGATCATTTATTAACGTTTTCTTGTCCGCAAATATCTTATGAAAGCACAAGTAGTCTCCTCCAAAGTGATGTCACATTATCAACATGGAGATATTGTCGCCCGGCGTTAAGTACAAGTGAAACGCACCTGGTGTTCCTGCGTAGCCTTTGGTTGTTGTTTTGCCTTCTTTCAACTCGACAGCAAGACCCAGGTCAGATATCCGCACATTCCCTGGTTAAGGTAGGAAAGATCTTTTCATCCGTCATCGTACCAATATGTTAACTTTGTTTGCACCAAGATGTGCACCTGGTGGCCCATTTGTAAGACAAATGATTATTAAACATTACATTTTTTTCCAACACAGTGGATCTAAAAGCTATATATATGAGAGCTGAGAAAAAAATACAGCTCATGGTTTAGTTTTATGATTAGAATCCCCTTTTTTTATATGAAAATCCATATATTCTTCATCCTAGGTACAACGTTAAACTCCAACCGTCGGGTCGGCGGCGGCTAAACTGGCACCCCCATTTCAACCCTTGGATTGTTGTGAGGAGGGTGTGTGGACACCCAGCAGGACTAAAAACAAAACCTGTCGAAGGGCGGATGAGTTCCTCTGTGACCCAACGGCTGTCCATACCTGGAGAGGAGATAGGGACCACCAGGTACTCCCCCTACTGAAACACAATGATGACTCAACCTGTTGAGGCATCAGCTGTGCTCCTACGACCTCCATAGGTTACGGAACTAATGATGATGATGATGATGATGATTATAATCTATTTCAGTAATTCTGTGCTCATTACAGTCTTGACTGTTAAGAATTAAGTTCATTGCAAAATTCATTCACTGATTTCCACAAACCATCATGTACCATACGCTTCATTAACTTCAGCACAACAGAAACACGCTACATGTTACATTGGAGCGATTTATCAAAGTTGTCGTTATACATCATAACTTTCACAGTACCATTAACCCCAAGTAGGGATGGTTAGTTTGTTTCTTTTTGTTTAACAGGGGAGACGGCGTCCAGTTGCACTAGGGCTGAAACTAATGATTATTCATATAATCACTTAATCTATTGATTATTATTTTTCATTAATCGCGGCCTGTCCAGGGTGTCTCCCCGCCTGCCCAATGACTGCTGGGATAGGCTCCATCATCCCCACGACTCTGAGAGTAGGATAAGTGGTTTGGATAATGGGTGGATGGATGGATTAATCCTTTAGTCTGCTAAAAGTCCAAAATACAGGGGCATCCGGGTGGTGTAGCAGTCTATTGTGCCCTTCAGACACAATTGGCCGTGTCTGCGGGTGGGAAGCCGGATGTGGGTATGTGTCCTGGTCGCTGCACTAGCGCCTCCTCCAGTTGGTTGGAGCGCCTGTTCGGGGGGGTGGGGATGGGTGGGGGACTGGGGGAAATAGCGTGATCCTCCCATGTGCTACGTTCCCCTGGTGCAACTCCTCACTGTCAGGTGAAAAGAAGCGGCTGGCGACTCCACATGTATCGGAGGAGGCATGTGGTAGTCTGCAGCCCTCCTCGGATCAGCAGAGGAGGTGGAGCAGCGACCGGGACGGCTTGGAAGAGTGGGGTAATTGGCCAAGTACAATTGGGAGAAAAAAAAATTGGGGGGGGGTCAAAAATACAGATGAATGCCCATTTTAAGTTTCCAGAATCCAAAGTGAAGTCTGAAAACTGTTTACTGAGTCTGACCAACAGCTAAATAAATAAACAAACAAACAAACAAATAAATAAGTAAGTAAGTAAGTAAAGGCAAGCAAATCTTAGCCTCTATGAAACTGCAACCAACACGTTTGGTATCTCTACTTGATGAATGACTCAAATGATTAATATGCTACCAAAATTGTAATCAGTTCATTTTCTGTTGATCAACTACTCGATTGATCACCTAAATCAACTAATTGTTTCAGCACTACTCCCCCCCAATCCCCCAGATCAACCCCAGTGTGTACCTTCATTATCCAGCAGCACATTTTCTGGTTTGAGGTCTCTGTAGATGATCCTCTTCTGGTGAAGGTGCTCCATGCCCTGGATGATCTGCGCGATGTAGAAACAAGCTCTGGGCTCGCTGAAGCCCGGGTTGTTGTCATCCACCAGGTAGATGTGGTACCTGTTGCAGTACGGGAGGGACAACATGCACGGCCAGTCAACATGCAGCTGCAATAACACCTTCATGTTGTCGTCGTTGTTTATGTCTGTATTTAACTCAGACTAAAGACAGTCGTAACACGGGCTGGATTCTGTCACCATTTGTCTTTTTCCCTCAAGTTGGAGTGACCTCAAAGCATGCGAATAGTTGTGAATATGCATCACTGGATAGGAACCGTAATATGGAGCTTCGTGATCACGAAATGTAGAATTTCAGACATACACACACACACTAGTGTAGTGTAGTTTGTACTTTGGTGGGAAGCATCGAGTGTATCTTGGTTAAATTTGTTTGATGCACCAAATCAGAAATAATTTTAACCACCCGTCTACAATAAATAGCTGTCTGTTTTGGTCATTTTCCTTAGCGTTTCTGTGTTTGCATCTAGTCTGCAGTCCACTGTATATTTTCAATACCTATGGTTCTGAATTAACACTATGTACAAGGCTCAGCGTTTTGGGTTTTTATTTTTCAAAGCCATCCAGCATGCCAGATTTCGCCACAAGAGGACACTGTTGCATAACCTCACACGAACAGGAACAACTTTTGGATCTGTGGAAACATAAAATCTGGGTGAAAATCAGTTTAAACCGATCTGCTCCTTTTAAAAAATCTGGGTATTTTTAGGTTAAAATCAGGAAAAACCAAAAACGCTGAGCCTTGACTATGTACAAGCTGATAACAGTTGACAACGGCAGAAATATTGGGTATTTTGCCGTTTCACATACGTGTAGCCCCTGATATGTGCTCATTTACAAAATGATATAAACACAATTCTGTTCAATGAAACATGCAAGTAAACAATCATACATATATGATCATAATGATCATAGATATTATCCATCCATCCATGATCCGAACCGCTTATCCTGCTCTCAGGGTCGCGGGGATGCTGTTGCCTATCCCAGCAGTCATTGGGCGGCAGGCGGGGAGACACCCTGGACAGGCCGCCAGGCCATCACACAGGGCCCACACACACACACACACACACACACACACACACACACCCACATTCATACAATTTAGTGCGGCCAATTCACCTGACCTACATGTCTTTGGACTGTGGGAGGAAACCGGAGCACCCGGAGGAAACCCACGCAGCCACGAGGAGAGCATGCAAACTCCATACAGAGGACGACCCGGGATGACCCCCAAGATTGGACTACCCCGGGGCTCGAACCCAGAACCTTCTTGCTGTGAGTCAACCGCGCCAACCACTGCGCCACCGTGCCGCCATCATACATATTATCCATCCATTCTGATTCTGATTATCCGAACTGTGTATCCTGCTCTCGGGGTCGCGGCGATGCTGGAGCCTATCCCAGCAGTCTTTGAGCGGCAGGCAGGGAGACACCCTGGACAGGCTGCCAGGCCATCACACAGGGCCGACATACACACACACATTCGCACCTAGGGACAATTTAGTATGGCTGATTCACCTGACCTACATGTCTTTGGACTGCGGGAGGAAACCGGAGCTCCCGAAGGAAACCCACGCAGACACAGGGAGTCACACATATTATGATCATTACAATCTCATCATATTGTTATTGGCATATCTGTCTTCTCTTTTCATTGTGGCTCAATTTTGTCACAAATCCTTGATATTCTACATCATATTCATCTCCAGCTGTGTGTCACAACTGACAGTAAGTGAAACTGCAATATCGCCTCTTGCATCCGTTTTTAAGACCTGCATGAAAATTCTCTATGGACATTTAAAAGTTTGAAAAAAAGTTGTTTCATTTTTTCCATTTTGAAGTCAACATTTCCATGCCAAGTTTAAAAGCTTCCAGTGAATCAGCCACAGATTTAATAATGCGGAGGGGTAATGAAGGAAAAGGTTCAGCAGCTCCTTGATAAAAGGTTTCTGTGTGTGTGTTTCTGACTTGAGCGGCGAGCTCGCGTCAGATCTCAACATTACTTGAGGTCTCCTCCGTTCATGATGGTCATGACCAGACAAAGTTCCTCCTTTGTCTGAAAGGCGTAGGCCAGCGACACAATGAAGCGACTGTGGACCCGGGCCAGAATCCTCTTCTCCACCATCGCCCCCTACAGGACAAACACGCGACAAACAGCAATGAACACAACTAGTTTTGTATGATTTTTTGGGCTCGTTTTGTCAAAACACAACACGACCACACACACAAGTAACAGAACAACTCAAGATATTTTGGCAAATTGAAACACTTCACTGAACACTACACAATAATTGACAAAAAACAATTTTGTCACCGTATGGCACACACATGGTTCATAGGATCTGACTGAACCAGTAACACACTGCTGTGCTCAAACTAAACACTTCCTACATTTCTGCTTTTCTAATGATGTAGTCTGGGTTGGATTTTTGCCAGAGATACTGCTAAACTACATGAATACATTGACCAAACACAACACACAAGACCAGTACTGCACACTGATGATAATATTTATTTCTCTCCACATTGTAAAATCAGTCAATACACCCATGCATTTGCAAAGGCTGCATTTTGCACTGAAAATCAGAGCAGAACATTTGTGGCGACAAAACAGAAAGCATGAATTAAAAAAATAAACCTAAGCATCATCTCTTTGCTAGCAGGAACTGGCCACAGCACTTCCTCCACATCACAGGATATGTCCTCTGTCGCAAGACAGTGAGGGAAGAATCTTCTTGAATGGTGAATCCATCCTTGCACAAACCCTGCGTCAGTTTGGTCGCAGGCCTCCTCCATGGCTTGAACGAGGGGTATCCTGACAAACTCCTCAATGGGCTTAAGGAAGGGAAGAGTATGGTGGGATGCTGATGAAACCAGTGTGGGACCAGAGCAGATCGGTGGAAGGATACATGGTCCCGGGTGATGATGTAGCTCATCTGCTCCGCATCCATTTGGTCTTCTGCTGCGACGACGTTGTGTAGTCCGTCTAAACATGCGAGTATGTGAGCTGTGTTGTAAGGATCTTAAGTTGGCATGGCGGTGGAGGACACCATTCTGTGTGATTGTAGTGCACGTTGGGATGCTACCACCACGTTGGCCTGGGACATTCAAAATAGCTCAGTCGCCGATGTTTCACTCTATTCGTCTTACTTTTGTCAGGTTAAAGCCAGCCTCATCTATGAAGAAGAATTCATGCAGGATTGCATCAGCATCCGTTTGCAAAACTGAAAAAAAGACAAGATTGTGTAGTATTTCACTATAGGCCTACTATAAATTTGCATGTACAAAGGTTCTGTGTTCGGTGCACAATACTGAAGTGAACATTACTCACCTCCATATGTTCATGCTTCAAGTCTTTTACTCTCTCAGAATTTATTTCAAATGGCACTTGGTAGTTGTTTCATCTGTACGTGATTTTTTTTCCCTTTTGGAGTTTTCTCTTCTTTTTTTTCCCCTCTCCAATTGTACTTGGCCAACTACCCCACTCTGCCGATACGGGGAGTGCTGCAGACTACCACATACCTCCTCCGATACATGTGGAGTCACCAGCTGCTTTTTTTCACCGGACAGTGAGGAGTTTCACCAGGGGGACGTAGTAGCATGTGGGAGGATCACGCTATTCCCCACAGTTCCCCCTCCCCCCCGAACAGGCGCCCCGACCGACCAGGGGAGGCACTAGTGCAGCGACCAGGACACATACCAACATCCGGCTTCCCACCCGCAGACACAGCCAATTGTGTCTGTAGGGATGCCCGACCAAGCCAGAGGTAACACAGGGATTCGAACCGGCGATCCCCGTGTTGGTAGGCAATGGAATAGACTGTCATGCCACCCAGATGTCCCATATCACATTATTGACCAAAACCATGTTTAAGATAACCCTCTCTTGTTCCTCTGAGAATATTGGGCCCCTTCCTCCTTGACGTTCTCGACCCTCAATCCTATGTAGACTGATCAAAATACATGTACAATATCACAGGGCAGTGTACGAAGCACCGTTTCAAACATGGGACGCAGTGAATGGGCACCTCAAAGTACTGATGCAGTGCCTATAGTAGTGATTTTACTGTAGACAGTGGAGAAAAGTTGTTTTTCACCTGTGCTTGTGTCAAAATGTCCGAATTACTGTTGCAACAGAAGGTCTCCTGAGGCTGGGCTGAACCCTCTGTCCAGCCCGTGGTCCACAACATGGTCAACCAACGTTGCTCAAATCTCATCTGATAAATCTGGTCCTCGTCTTCTTTGTCCACATCCTCCTCCAAGTCCACCTCTCCTTCTTCCTGCAACGTTGCCTTCCGTTTTTGTTGATGACAGGTACACTCACCTGTTCTCTTTTTATAGTGCTTACACCTGATTGGTCAGCTTACGAATAGGCACGTGACGGCCGTGCTTGAGCGACTGGTTCATCGGTGTGGTATTTTGAAAGGCGGCGCCTTGAAATGGCAAAGACGGGACATCGTGTTAAGATTTCTGTGTCTAATGTAGACAAGTGTCTTCAGTGTTTTGCAAAACGTATGAGGCCGAGAATGTGCCTCAATGTGCAGTGTGTTTCAGTGTGGAAGCAACTGTAAAAAAAACTGCAATACTCGTACCGCCAACTTTAACATAAAGTCCCAACTTATAGTTAAGTTAAAAGAAAAGCTCCGACTGCGTGCTTTTTGTCCATGAGGACGTATGAATATAGTCTTACAAATATTGTCTTCCCTACATACAAGAACATAACCCGTTTAAAGGTTGAGGTTGCGTTTCAGAACGATGACCCCAGGCAAGTCAAGGGCGAGATATGTGCCAAGCAGTTCCATTCAGACCGGCTTTCCACTAAAGCTCTCAGTAATCACTCTATCCTTGTATCTGTGTTTAATACTGTTAGCTAAGGCCAGAAGAGACAGAGGCAGGGACAAAGATGATTAATACCATCACAGGCTGCTCGTGGCACACCTCATGAACATGAAGCTCGCGAAAACTTTCTTGGAATTCAACCGTACGCATGCGCATCGCTCATCAACGCTAAACTCGAAATTGCAGCAAACTACGGACACAACACCTCTTCAGGAAGTTCCTCTGTACCATTTAACCCCCCCCCCCAACAAACAAATACCCCCAAGACACCATCAGCGATATCTACATTTGTGTTGATTATGATCCAATTTACTCCCATGTGAGTGTTGATAGATAAATTGGCTATTATAATAAAGAACGAAAACGCTGACAACTGACATTAGACCCTAGAAACTGATGATTGTTTACATCCCGTCATGAGAAATATCTAGCCCCAACACTACCTTCTGCAACCGACAGCATACATTTCATTTCAGCCCTTGACCCGCATATTGAAGTTTGGTCATCCCTGATATAGAAAATAAAAATGTCAACGCACCTCCCGCCATCATCAGAATGAATCACTTCTCTTTCTATTGTGACAGATAAAAGCAGGTAGAGCTTTACGGTTGGCGTAATACTACCGGTTTTATTATTAGTAAGACTTTATATGCTATGACATTGATATTGTTTCATGTTTCATATGGACTGTAGTGGAAGTCCCATGTGCGATATGTTCCCTTCTCAAAAACGTAGCTACGATGGTACATTTGTGGAAAATGTACCTTTGTATATAAAAATGTGCTCCTCTTGTACTTCTGTTTGAGTGTTTTAATCCTTGTAAATATTTCTACTACACATATCACTAATGACCCTTTCATGCATCAAATTTGGGGAGTTCAATTTCATTGTACTTGTGCCATGACAATAAAGGGACCTGAACTGAACCGAGTAGTTCTCCAGACTAGGTTGAAGGTCTGTAGTTCATATGGCTGACCAACAAAGACATGGACGTGTGATGATGCCGCCATTATTCACTGTAAAAAGAAAAAGCTGGGAAAAAAAACAAACCCAAAAACTAAAATTGACCTTTACTGTCTCACCTCATAGCCTTTCCTCTTCTTCAGCCTTTTCTTATTGAGCTTCTTACAGGCGTATAATTTTCCTGTGGCCTTCATCTGGCAGGCGGACACTTCGCCAAAGCCGCCTTTCCCCAGTACACGGAAGTCCAGGAACCAGTCTGCATCCATAGGCTGCATCTCGAGCCACTTCCACTGCAGGAACCTCTTCAGGTACATGCTCTCCAGGAAAAAAATGAACGGGGCCTCACGGAGATAATCCAGGACCACCGCAGAGGCCGAGACAAAGAGTTCGTCGTCGGCCTCCTGCTGGCCTTCCTTAACCTTAGCGATGACGTCCTCGGACAGGAAGGGGCAGAAGTGCTTGGCGGAAGGTTCCATGTAACGCTGGACGATCTTGGAGGCCTTTTTCACCCGGTCGGCGTCCTCGGCCAGGTCATAGTCCTCGACATCCCGCCACAGACGGCAGGCCCCATGATACTCCGGGGCTGCGTCCAAGAATTCCCTGAAGAGCCGTTTGCCGATGGGCTGGTCCATGCAGACGGAGTCAAAGCTCAAATCCAAGGTGTCCCTCAGACCCTCGCACACGGTGATGTGGGGCAGCTTGAGACGGCTGTGGTACTTTTTGTCCCGCGCTGCTGCCTGGTTGGAGCCATCAAGGCTCCCGCGAGCGTTGATGTAGGCAGAGTTGGCCACCACCGTGGTCAGGCCTCCGATGTCCATGCTGGCGGCAGGTCAACGTCGGGCGCCTCAAACGGAGAACATTGTAAACTAGGAGGTGTGGGGAGGGGTGGGGTGGGTACACAGATGATCAGGTATACAGCAAAAGCAAACACGTAAAAATGCAAAAAGATGCAACGGGAGGTTGAGATTAGCAGGGAGTGACGGAGCACACAGAGGGAGCATGGGAGAGAAATGAGAGATTTGAGACCAGGGGCTGGACTAGATCCCGCTACACTTTGATGAGCTTTACCCCCTCTCTTGTTCACACAGATATGTACACACATACACAGACACACACACACACACCCCTGAGTCAACACCTTTCAGTAATCCATTAACACCCTAATGCCCCAGACAAAGTGTGAGTGCCCAAGCTGGGACAGGCAGATAGACTGAGTGCCTTTGTACCAGTCAAGCAAGCAGCAACTCACATACAGAACCACTACGGGCAGTGACAGCAAACCCACTGTAGGCTGTGAAAAATGAGTTGCTGCATTTCTTAAAGGTATCGCTCCAGTTTGAAGAACAAGAGCTTGCATCATTAGTCTTGAGGCCTTTCACACCATCCAAAATACACCCTGGCAATGATTTGCTTCTTACTTCCGAGGTATATGCGTCTGCAGATTTAGTGGCCAACAGGAGCACGATAAGGGATGGGAAAACAAAGACAAACAACACAACTCCTACACTATGAGGCAAACCTGAGGTGTCTGAATCCATAATCCTGAAAGATAATGAAAGTTGACACTTGCGTTGAAGTACTGGAAGGTACACGTGTTACTTAACAGTGGTGAGTTCAATGTTCTGACCAACGGCATGAACCAGACACACAGACCGAATAGTCGGTGCTCTGATATACACTACATTAACTACAACGTGGAACTGGAAGTAGTTCAAAATGCCTTACGATCTTCAGAAACTGCATTCAGTTCCATTTACTTACACCACCATGTCGTGCATGACGACACCAAATAACTTGGAACATTCAAGATGCAGTTTTCATAAATCCCTTTGCGACCGTGTACTTTTAAATTTGGGGTTACTTTAACTTAAAAAAGCTTTTCTCATCTTTAACCCAATCATGTATATTGTTATGCCTTTTTGTAAATCCCATTTGCGTACACAGGTTTCAGTTAAGCACTATTCTTGTTGCGTGTTGGCATCCCTAACACTCATTACCAACAATTTCTCAAAACCCAGATGCCAATGCAAAAGGCTTCCGGGTAGAATCAAGACTGTTCAGACAAGTTCCTTAAAAACAACCCGGAAATACCCATTTTACGTTTCTTCAAATACTGGGATTTTGTGATGAATGTCATTAAATTAATAAAAAGTCTTGAGTTTGTTGCGGTGTTAAAAAAAAAAAAAATTTGACTGCCCCTCCGTCATCCATTAGGAGTGAAAAGTGTATCGTGTCAAACCAGATCCAAGACATCAGAAATCGGGGTAGTCAACAGCACATTGTATCTGACATCTCCCAGCTGGTCTTGTTTTAAGGTTGTGCAATAACTCACGACAAAATCTATAGATACAAACTTATTAAAACAATCTATATTTAATTTGCAAACTTATATTAGATTACAGAAAAAGGTATTTGGAAGAGTCAGTACATGTGTTGCTCAGTTTTAAAAAGGAGTTCTCTGCAGGGAATACATAAAGACCTACACAACCACATTTCACACGTCAATAATTTTCAGGTCTACCTTTTAGCACTGGCCTCTAAAGGATACTATAAGCTACAATCATCATAGGATCCATATACTTAATTAACAAACAAAGCTTATTTTCCTAGGAAGCCTGGGTTATGGAGGTCTTTACCTTGCTGGTGCCATTCTTATGTAAACACTACCAAGGTGTGACAGGGCGGGGAAGGGATAATTCCTTAACAACTCCAGAGTACAAAACATAAAACAAAACAAGCAAACGAGATCAGGAAAACAGCTGCCTGCAGAACACAAGGAAGCCGGCCCAACACAGTGGGAGATAGGAAAAATCCAAAATTATTGTCCAAAACACACAAAAAAAGGAAAAAGTATCCACGCATTCGATGGAGCAGGCCCCATCCTGGGATGCAATGGCAACTACAGAGGCCACACTGGCTTCCACAGTGTCACGATGCGGCAAAGCCGACACTACGGTGGCCATCATGGAACACTGGATCTTCGAAAAAGTCTGCCAACTGTAATCATAGCAGGGATAACTATTCACACACAGTACACTATACATTCTCCAACAGCAGTGGGTTGTACAGAGGGTTTTTTGTTTTATTTGAAAGTGGGATGGCTTATTGAGACGTGGATAGGGACATAGAGAAACTTTAACACGGTGCTCCGGCCATAGACTATAGTTCCTAGAGAGCTGTGGTGCAGGTGCACGTGTGATTAGGAGCCAGGGAAAGGAGAGGGGAGCCACACACACACACACACACACACACAAACGCACACACCTCTTCTACCTCAGAATTAATCAACACCCCTGAGAGGCCGGGCCAGGAAAGAGGTGGGGGAGGGGACACAGGAAAGGGGACTGGGGGACTAGGATCCTGTGGTGACGACAACTTGAGGGACTGTGCTTGTTGGAGTGAGGGAGGTGGGCGTCGAGAGGCAGGTTAATCGTCATCGTCGTTTTCGTCATAGTCATCCTCGTCGTCGTAAGACACTGGAGTCTCCACACGAGACCCGCTGTAGTGAGAGTCGTTTGAGCTGGAAGCCATGGTGCCATCAGCCCCTCCATCACTGAGGGGAGAAGATAGGAGCATAGTGTTTTATCAATTCATTCGCAGAGAATGAAGGAAAAAGGTGAAGGGGAAAAAGAATGAGGATAACAAAAGAGAAAAAATTTACAAGTTTCAGCATTTGTAGAGAACCTAGTTTTCTACTTCTAGTCACATTTCTGTCACATCTACAGCGACGACCTCTCACCTGCCCACAGGATAACGAGCTCCATTAGCTGAGGATGCTCCAGTGATGTAGACGTTACTGATGGGACCCTTTGCCATCTCTACGAGACACAAGAAAAGAAAGATGACATGATTCCCACATTATGTGGCAGACCTGAGATGTCTGGATCTGTCACATTGACAGATAACGCACAGTATGGCACTTTTGTGTAAGTTGACACAGTATTGTGAGGTACCATTGTTATTTAGTACAGTGGTTGAGTGCACACTGTTCTAATCAATGGCAAGAACCACATACATCAGCATGGGAGCAATCAACTTTTTCATATAAAAAGTTTAAACTTTGTTTTGAGCAAATTTGGAGATAATTTGCATCATTTAGGAAACGGGACAACAGATATATAGCATGGTACACTAGCCAATTTCTAAGTTGTGAATGAGAAAAGTTAAACGGAAACACCAAATTAGTCTCTTTAAGTAAAGTGTACTGATAAAAACAAGTGGCAATAAAGGGTGTTGGAAACTGAATTTTCTAATAAATGACAATGTAGGAGATAGTCAATAGCCATTCCTTCAGCCATTGTAATACTGCCAATTAAATTTCCTCATCTTTGGACAATGCGGTATGACTAGCTACAACAGATATAAACTTACAATACTAACTCCCATACTAACTCTCATTGGAGGAGTTAAGTCTCCACTTCTCTATCCTGAGAGTTATGCACTTGTTAGTGGGAATGCTGGGCATTCACACTATTGCTTTGCAGTTCTTCATTTATTTATTTTTCTTCCGCCCATTTTTTTATACTTTGTAGCTCCTTCATACTTTTAGCTACTGAAACCATTCAACTATCAAAATGTTCAACTCATTAAGGGCATTATTGCTCCCCTTTCAGATTTTTCATACCTTTTGAAATAATCAACTTTTTTCAGCCATTTTTTGAATGGGAGTCAATGGGGGACTCTTGCAACCTTTCCACCTCTTTTACTCCTTCATACTTTTAGCCACTGAAACCATTCAGGTATCAAAATGTCCATCTCTTTAAGCCCATTAAGGCTAACATTTCGTTTTTTTTTTTTAATCTTTTATACTTTTAGGCATACTAAGCTTTTTCTATTTTTTCAAAACAATGGAAGTCTATGGGGAAAGGTTGAAACCCTCATCACCTTTGAACTGTATCTCCTCCTTTATTTTTTGAGCTAGAAACCCCATTTAAAGCTTAAACAGTTCAGGAGATTCAGCTCTTTCAGAATCCTATTCAGATTTAAAAAATATTTTATAGTTTTTGAACAATTCAGCTCTAAAGTTTAGCAATTCTGCCATACACTTTGCCTGTTAGAATGTTCAGTCCCTATTGTGACATCACATATCAATTTGAAACTCAACTGCCAGCCTAATGGTAGGCTAGTGACTTTCTGACTTTTCCTATTTATCCATTTTCAGCAATGTTATCGCGAGTTCTTTGAGCAGCTCAGCATTCACACGCTTTTTCTGTGGAAAAGCATTTTTCTAGTTAGCTGTTGTTGTTGAGCGAACTTTTAGTCTTATCGAACCCTGTGTACAGAAGTTATTTATTTGCATTAATGATGGAAAGTGAGCTCCATTTTCTTTGGTCAACTTAAAAATAAATAAATCACTTAAAACTTTACAAAGCATTTGGATGGAAATATGACTTGCAGGCCCTAGCTTGGTTCTAACCTGTGACGTAGGGCTCCAGAGCTTTAGGCACTAGGCTGCGTGCCACTTTGAGGTCCTCTGGAGAACACTTCCCCACCTCCAAACCACAGGCCATGCCCATCCGTTTCAGCACTTCAATGTCATCGTGGATCTCAAACATGTTGTCAAAGTTGAACAAGTACTCAAACCTGCAGATGGATGTGAAAGTAAAGAGAAGTTGGGATGTCAGTAAATGAAACATGAAACAGACAAGAGACCAAACTAATATGTCCCTGCTCACATCTCATCTTAGATTATAAGCAATATTAAAATGCATAAGAGCCTTACAGTGATTCCTTGTTTGCTTAAAAAAACAAACAAACAAAACAACCCATACGACAGTTAAAAGAATAATGATTAGCACAAAAGACATACTTGTCATTGGAGATGCTGCAATCAATGACTGTCTTCTTGCTGGTGTTGACAATAATGAAGGGAAGGTGGATGACTGAGTTTGGAGGAGGGGGCCTGTTTGTCTGCTGCTCTGTCTGTCTGTTCCGTTGGACCAGGTTCTTAAACGCTATTTGCTGTTAGGAAGCATTAAAGAAAAAAAGTTAAGTTTGTTTTTTTATAAGGAAAATCTCCTAAAAGAGACTTTGATTATTGATAGAATGCATCAAGAGAACTGTCATGATAATGAAATATCCAATTTCATCATGTTTATTTGTAAGCTTCCAGAGGACAAAAGGGACTGGGGCAAACATTAATTCACAGCATTTAATTGTGCAAATAGACATTTCAACACTATTGCGTCCTCAGTGTTCCTTTCACTTTGACTCTGATGAAGACACAGTAGTGTCGAAACGATACGTTTGCACAATTAAAGGCTGTGAAATAATGTGCTCCAGTCCTTTTTCTCCTCTGGAAGTCTGCTGCCCTTGAGCTGAGAGGCACCTGATACAGCTGTATTTTGCTGGAAGATGCAGAGAACCCTGTTTCATCTTCCTATAAGCATTTGTTTGGTATAAAAAGCAGCAAAAACTATTCCAATCGGTTTTAACAACTTATGAATGTGAATTCATGCACTGACTCTATCATGTGGCTAACCTGGTTATATCGCATTCTGAAACACCCTTCAACTGTCAGGAGCATCAGCAGCCTTCGTCAGGGATTGTCACAGGTGTGCACGTATGATGTGTGTGTGCGTGTTGGGAGATGTCAAAATTTTCCTGGCAGCCCAACAATTGGCAGCCATTTTCAGTGAATGTATGGAATCATCATGGAAGAGCTTATTGCTAAAAAGAATACAAAATCCCCTATTTGGAATTATGTCGGTTTTAAACCAGATGCAAACGGCAAGCCAAAGGACCTAATTCAAGCGATTTGGAAACAAGAAGTGCTGGCAAAAGATTTTAGTGCTACCAATTTGCACGAACATGTGCGAGTACACCATCCTGCAGCGCATGCTATGCTAGCAGAAAGTGCAGCGGCCCCCAAAACTGCCACTGGAAAAGCCCTGCTTCACCAGCCCACAATCCTTGGTGCTTCTGCCAAAAGTAGTAAATATAAGGACGGTCTAAGATGGGTGCGATGGCTGTGTCTAGATATTTTGCAAAGGATATGTCTTAACATATTGTGGAAAAGGAGTACTTTAAGGAGTTGCTCTAAACTTTTGATAAGCAATATCAGCTTCCTGAGTGAAATATTACTCAAAAACCACCATACCAGATCTCTGCAATAAAGTCAGGGCTGATATAAGTAAAGAGCTGGGGGCAGCAGACTTTGTCGCGCTGACTATAGACATGTGCTACCAACATGGTCCCCTAAACGAGTGTCACAGCATACTGTCCCGAAAGTTGGAAACTGCAAGCAAAATGTCTACAAACGACATATATTCCCGATGACCACATAGCCAAAGTGCCAGCCAAAGAGCTGCGAGAGTGCACTCAAGAATGGGGGCTCACAGAGGAAAAAAATGGAGTCAACATTGTTAGAGCAAACATTATTAATGCCATCAGGGACCTCGACTGACCATGGTTTAATTGTTTTGGACATAACCTTAATGTGGCTGTGAATAATCCCATTAATAAAGAGAAAGCAAACACCGACCGAGCCTTTGGTGTATATAGATGTATCATTGGAGCATTTGCGCATAGTTGGCAGAGCCGATGGGAATTCCGCAAGGCACAAGCGGAACTTGACCTGCTACCACATACCTTGACAAAGGTAAGCCCACACCAGGCCTAAAGAGCCAAGAAATAATATAAATAAAATAAGCATAGCCTATCTGTTCCACCAAATTGGTCTTAGGTTATCAGCTTGCATCAACCATCATCAGAGCTGAGCATATTAATGTTGCTTGCATTTTTTTATAACCTTATTAATTAGGCCTGGAAAGTTATCAACTCAGGTTTGTATATTAGCCTAGGCTATTTCATGTAGGCCTATTTAACAGCCACCTAACATGTCTCCAGTTTTAAAACATTAGCCTAATTATTTTGTGTTTGTTTGATCACAGAAAGTTGAATCAGTTTATCAGCCAATCAAATCGCCCAAGCATAGTCTGAGTGTTGAGGCAAACCGAATGACTTGGCCTTTTGTACATAAACCTGTTAATTCAACACTGTAACCAGGGTTACTGTTAGGAATTTGTGTCATCTGCCAACATGACCGGCAACATTTTAATTTACACGACATTTGGAAAATTTACTGGACATCCATATGCGAGAGGTGTGTAAACCTATTAGTGGTGCATTTTCCTTCCCACCTGTAATATGAGCTCTTGAAGTTGTGACTGTTTCTGCTTAATTCTCTCCAACCGCCTCTGTCTCTCCACCTATAGTTGAACAGAAACAGGGGAGGTAACGTCTGGTTAAGAACAATAAAACAGCAAACAGGGACAGAGGTGACAGAAGTACAATGCTCAGGTTAATGTGAGCACATGTGGCACTTAAATGTCAGTGCTCTGAATTCACTGGAATCTCATCCCCATATTTAAGATTATACTAATAAAATTCAATAAGTTTATGTCCAAGACAAAGTTGGTCTACACTAACTGTCCAGACATTGGGACTAGCAAATGAAATGTTACCCAACCAGTTCCACATTAGTTCCTAGAATTACTACTTTTGCTCTCCAACGGTAGGTTCAAGACAGTGTGTGTGCATTATTACCGTTTTACATGCATGTGTTACATTTCTATTCAAATCTTTAGGACTTAAAAATAAATAACTAAATGAGTAAGTAAGTAAGTAAGTAAGTAAGTAAATCGTTATTTCATCAGATATCTGGACCATGGTGTCAGGCTACATAAAAACTGGTTGGAGAGACTCGCCAGTCTCTGCATAATGCTGTCTTTATACATGCTCAATAACCCAGGTAAGAAAATCAAAGAAAGTTGAATCAGTTCATCTGGATACAACCTTTATTGACAGAAACGATCCATCACTCATCTAAGTGACCTCTTCAGTATAACTGACTGCAGGTATCCCCACCCTTATAAACAATACAGTTGCATAACGACCAAAACCAACAATCGGTTTCATATGCAAATATGGGCGTGACCATTAACTAGAATTACAATGGCCATGTGTACTATTCACAGAGGTGTCTTTATGTGGGCTCAATAATCCAGGTAAGAAAATCAAAGAAGGTTGAATCAGTTCATCTGGATACAACGTTTACTGACATACGTTTCATCACTCATGTAAATAACTTCTTCAGTCTAAAACTGACTGCAGGAATCCCCACCATTACAAACTACAGTTGCATAACGACCGAAACCAACGACCAGTTTCACATGCAAATATGGGTGTGACCATTAACTACAGTTTCAATGGCCATGTGTACTATACACAGAGGATTTGGGAATGTCCGCAATCACAGCATTGTAAGACAGCGACAGAATTGATGGCAAATGGTGATGGGGGACATCTGATTGTTGATGTTTAACATAAACCAATACGTACTGATCAGTACTTAAGGTTTGACTCTCATCATCCACTGGAGCACAAACTAGGAGTCATCAGGACGCTGTACGACCGAGCTGGCAACGTCCCCCCCGACACAGCGGCCGGGAAAGGAGAGAAATCCCACATTAAACAGGACTTGGTTAAGTGTGATTATCCTAATTGGGCATTTGCCAAAGCCAGGAAGATGCCCAAACAGTAGACCAGCCAAAGATGAGGAGAAGAAGGACAACAGCTGCCTAAGCATAAACCAGTGGTGATTCCGTATGTGGCAGGAGTGTCGGAAAAGCTGAGACATGTATTTTTCAAACACCGTGTCTCAGTTGCTTTCAAACCCCAAAACATGCTGAGCCAGAAGTAGGTCCACCCCAAGGATCAGGTCCCCGGCACAAACAGAGCAATATAGTGTACGCTGTTAAGTGCCAGGAGGATTGCCGTGACTTGTACATTGGGGAAAGAGTCTGTGAATGTTCTCATTCATCCAGGTCATGGTTATCCAAAGGAATTGAATCAAATGCAATTGGACTTGGTTATATATCCGTGAAGACGTTTCGCCTCTCATCCAAGGGGCTTCATCAGTTCGTGCCTTTCTGACTAGACCAAGCTAGTCTGACTGGCTGGTGATGAAACTCAGATATTTATCCTCTTTGGAGTCGTTATCAGAGCTATTGATGTACATGGCTCTTTGTGTTCCGATGTTTAGCAACGCCCGTCTTTATCAGAGCTATTGATGTGTGTGGCTCTTTGTGATCCGATGTTTAGCAGTGACGGTCGTTGGGGTGTTAGTTTCGACTTCGTTAGTGCTCCATTCAGTGGTCATGAGTCGTTGGAGCCGTTAGTGACCGACTGTTGTTCTTGGAGGCTAAGCTTCTTGAGTCTCCTGGGTAGAGATGAAAGGACGGCATTGTAAGTGGGAGATAGGTGGTGCCGCAGACCTCCTCCTCTGTTGAGGGATGGTTTTTCCAGTTTTGCATAGATGGCTTCCTTCACCCCTCTTTCAAACCATCTATCTTCCCTGTCCAAAATGTGTACGTTGCTGTCCTTGAAGGAGTGTGTCTTCTCCTTTAGGTGTAGATAGACTGCAGAGTCTTGTCCTGAGGAGTTTGGCCTTCTGTGTTGGGCCATCCGTTTGTGAAGTGGTTGTTTGGTTTCTCCTATGTATAGGTCAGTGCGATCCTCATTGCATTGTACAGCATACACCAGATTGCTTTTTTGGATGTGTGGTACACGGTCTTTGGGATGAACCAGTCTTTGTGTTGCTGGGTTTGAAGTATACCGGGATACGGTGTTTGTTAAAAATTCTCCTGAGTTTCTCGGAGACCCCAGAAACATACGGGATGTCTGTGTTATTCTTTCTGTTCCTTTTCTCCTCATCGCTCACCTGGTTGGTCTTTTTGGAACGTGTTGCAGTTTTCATAAAGGTCCAACTGCGGTAGCCGCAGGTTTTTAAAGCTCCGCTCAGGTGTTTGTGTTCTTCCCATTGGGCCTGAGTGCTGCTGGGTACATTGACAGCTCTGTGTTGCAGAGTTCTGATGATGCCCAGTTTGTGTTCCAGAGGGTGGTGTGAGTCGAAAAGTAGATATTGGTCTGTGTGTGTAGGTTTCCTGTAAACCCCAATGTGGAGGCTCCCATCTTCCCCATTGTGGACGTCACAGTCCAAGAAGGGCAAACTATTGTTCTTTACGTCTTCCCTTGTGAACTTAATGTTCTTGTCCACTGAGCTGATGTGTTTGGTAAACGCTTGCACCTCTTGTGTTTGGATTTTGACTCATGTGTCGTCCACATATCTGAACCAGTGGCTCGGAGGTGTTCCTCTGAAGACCTTTATGAAAACTGCAACACGTTCCAAAAAGACCAACCAGGTGAGCGATGAGGAGAAAAGGAACAGAAGGAATAACATAGTCATCCCATATGTTTCTGGGGTCTCCGAAAAACTCGGGAGAATTTTTAACATACACCGCATCCCGGTATACTTCAAACCCAGCAACACACTCCGACAAAGACTGGTTCATCCCAAAGACCATGTACCACACACCCAAAAAAGCAATCTGGTGTATGCTGTACAATGCAATGAGGATCGCACTGACCTATACATAGGAGAAACCAAACAACCACTACACGAATGGATGGCCCAACACAGAAGGCCAAACTCCTCAGGACAAAACTCAGCAGTCTATCTACACCTAAAGGAGAAGACACACTCCTTCGAGGACAGCAACGTACACATTTTGGACAGGGAAGATATATGGTTTGAAAGAAGCTATCTATGCAAAACTAGAAAAACCATCCCTAAACAGAGGAGGAGGTCTGCGACACCACCTATCTCCCACTTACAATGCCGTCCTTTCATCTCTACCCAGGAGATTCAAGAAGCTTAGCCTCCAAGAACAAGTCGGTCACTAACGGCTCCAACGACTCATGACCACTGAATGGAGCACTAACGAAGTCGAAACTAACACCCCCAACGACCGTCGCTGCTAAACATCGGATCACAAAGAGCCATGCAAATCAATAGCTCTGATAACGATGAGCGTGGCTAAACATCGGAACACAAAAGAGCCACACATATCAATACCTCTGATAACGACGGGCGTTGCTAAACATTGGAACCCAAGAGCCATGGACATAAATAGGTTTGATAACGACTCCAAAGAGGATAAATATCTGAGTTTCATCACCAGCCAGTCAGAATAGCTTGGTCTAGTCGGAAAGGCACGAACTGATGAAGCCTCTTGGATGAGAGGCGAAACGTCTTCACGGATATATATATACCAAGTCCAGTTGCACTTGATTCAATTCCTTTGGATATATTGGGGAAACTAAACAGACGCTGGCCAACAGAATGGCACAAAACAGGAGCGCTAACGCGTCAGGCCAGGACTTTGCAGCCTACACCCATCTACAGGCCAGTGGCCACTCTTTCAAGAATGAGGTTGTCCACATTCTTGATAGGGAGGAACACTGGCTTCAACAGGGAGTCAAAGAGGCCATCTATGTTATGAGGGAACGACCATCCCTGAACCAATGGGGGGGGGGGGGCTAAAAGTACATCTGTCTCTATCTTACAATGCTGTGATTGCAAACAATCCCAAATCCTCTGTGAATAGTACACATGGCCATTGTAACTCTAGTTAATGTTCACGCCCATATTTGCATATGAAACTGATTGCTGGTTTCAGTCATTAAACTGTATTGTTTATAAGGGTGGGGATACCTGCAGTCAGTTTAGACTGAAGAGGTCACTTATATGAGGGATGAAACATTTGTCAATAAACGTATCCAGATGAACCGATTCAACTTTCTTTGATCTGCATAACGTTGTTGAAATTCTTTTGACCAGGTAGGACAAACACCGGTAAACATGCACGTGTGGGAAAACATTCCAGTTGCAAAAAAGATTGAAACATGATATTAACGTGGCCATGACAATCAATATCACTGTACAACAGTGTTCCCATATAGTGTGATGTACATCTGACAACTGTGTTAGTTTTTGTCCCAGGATCCATTTTTAGAAGGGTGGGGAACTTTTTACTGTTGAGCTGACGGCACACCAGCCACAATAGATGCTACAACTTGTTTGTAGTCCCAAAAAAAAAAAATCAATTGCAATAGGTCTATTTACCACTGCCTCCTACACTGAGCCATACCAGACTACTGTTCTACTGGAATGTAGTCTGTCCAACAGAAATGGCATATCGTCATTACCTTCAAAAGAATAAAATAATTTATTAATGGAAAAAAAAAAATCAGGTTTCAGCTGTAGGAACATGTACATTTCATTTGTAGTATTGTAATTAGCATTACACTTTGTGCTAACTTTAGTCGAAGAGTAAATTTGCAGAGAATTATATTTTCTAATGTGAACTGATTTTCACCTGAAAACCATACTTTGCTATAACTTGCATTCACCAGACATATGTGCACCTGTAACCCTTACAATCAATCCACTGTAAAACATGCTGGATTTTGTCTTGTTTCAGAACCATTAAGTGAGTGATACACTAGCTCTCTTCCACCTGTCATGTTTTTCTGCAGTTGGGTTCATGTGCGTTCTGTTACCTCTAAGTTTTGGCATTCCTGAGCCGAGTTGGTGGGAAGGCCAATCCATTTGATTTCTTTCTTCTCTTTAGAAATTATGTTCATGGCCATGAGGACATTGAGTGCATCGTACACACGCCGTCGGATGTTCTTCTGATCGTACACATGCTATATGGGAAAAGGTGAGAGAAAACGTACACCATGCAAATGTCTACATGACAACAAGATTGCACAAGTACTTGCAGTGCAATAAGTTGAACCTGTTTGAGTCACACACACACACACACACACACACACACAAAAACTTGTATGAAACGTATGAGGGCTTTTAATTTGAAACACACAGGAAGTGGCAACACTCAGTCAGGGCCAGACATTCACGTGTACATGGCTGGTCTCTGCAGTTATTAGACTATGTCGGGCATAAAATACGAAGTGTGGGATCATTTTGAGAGGGTAAAGGGCGACCCCAAGAAGGTAATACGCACATCCTGCAGGCAAAGATCTGCCTATCATTCGGTGACCTCAAACATGGCAAGTTGTCCTCCAAACCTGCTCGTAATGCCCCTCCCCCGAAATCCATGGCTCACTGAGGTCATCAGAGTAAAGGGCGGGGCTCAGAGCAGCAGAGAGAAAACCAGAGTCCATTGATCTCAGTGACTATCAGCGTCTCCTAGCGTCACTCTCCTCCAGTTTAAAAACAGCTAAGACCACTTACAATCAGAACAAGATCTGTAGCACCACTGATGTTAGAATTTTTTTTTTTTGCCTTTTAACTCAATCCACCTCCTCTTTCAACCTCCACTCTGCTCATTCCTGACGCGTTTGTCTCGTACTTTACTGATAAGGCTTCTGCCATCAGTAACCAGTTCTGAGCCCGACCAGCTCCATCTGCTGCTGCCAGCTAACAGTGCCTCACTCACGTCATTCTCCCTCCTGACCAGGGAGGAAGTCTCCCATCGTCTGCTGGACTCTCATCCCACTACCTGTCCGCTGACCTTATACCATCCAACCTCCTACAGACCATTTCCCCCACACTTAACCCCACAGTCACACACAGCATCAACTCCTCGCTTACAACAGGTGTGTTCCCCACCTCATTTAAGCAAGCTCAGTTCCCGCTGCTGCTCAAAAAACCCTACACTCAACCCAGTCCAGGTTGAAAACTACTACCCCGATCTGGTGGCCGAGTGGAATAAACCGCCATTCTTGCAACCCGCTCGTCATGTGGCTGGGAGGTTCGTATCCCAGACTTGCCGTAACCGGTCACGGCCAGAGCGTCCACGGGGTAAGGCATTCATTAGGCCACCCTTACCCGAGGGATAGTGGGTGTAGATCGGTGTAGTGTTCGGGGACTCGTCGTTCTCCAGCGACCCCTCTGGCCCACCCGGGCACCTGCAGCCAAGCAACTGAAAGCATTCTCCCTACGCCTCCTTCGCAGCCTGAAGGTGATGCAATCCATGTGAGGCTTCAGCGTGTAAAATAGCGAGAGCAGCCGACACGAGTTTGAAGGAAGCTGGTGTTACGACTATCTCCTTCCTGTGGAAACGTGAGCCAGGGGAGTTACTCGACAAGAGTTCTGGCCATATGCCATTGGGTTAATCGGGTGGGATAAGGGGAAAAACTAGAAATAAATTTATAAAAAAAGAAAACTACTACCCTTTCTTTCAAAAAATACTTATGTGTGCGGTCTTTAACCAAGACTCTGAATTTCTTTCTGAGAACAATCTGTATGATCCAAATCAGTCTGGCTTTAAGCAGGGGTCACTCTACCAAGACTGCACTCCTTTCAGTAATAGAATCACTGCGTTTGGCTCGAGCTGCTGGTCAGTCCTCAGCTTTATTGCTGCTAAATCTGTCAGCTGCCTTTGATGTGGTTAACCACCAAGTCCTCCTCTCCACACTCACTGACTTTGGTATTTCAGAATCTGCTCTCCGCTGATTCAAGTCCTACCTCTCAGGGAGCTCTTTTAGAGTATCTTGGAGAGGAGAAGTGTTCAAACTGCATGGCTTATCCGCAGGGGTACCTCAAGGGTCAGTGCTCGGTCCCCTCCTCTTCTCAATATTCACCTCCTCAATTGGTGCAATCATCCACTCCCATGGTTTCTCATACCACTGCTATACTGACGATACCCAGCTCTTCCTATCATTCCCACGAGATGACCTCAGTCTCGGCACAGACATAGTCATGCCTTGCTGATATCACTGCATGGATGAAAGAACGCCACCTTCAGCTTAACCTATCTAAGACTGAGTTCCTTGTCACCCCAGCCAGTCCACCCTTACAACAACAGATCAATATCCAGCTCAGATCAACCCAACTCATGCCCACAAAGTCTGCCCGAAACCTGGGTGTCATGATTGATGACCAACTAACCTTTACGTTTCACATGGCCTCGATTGCTCGGTCATGCCTATTTGCCCTGTACAACATCAGGAAAATTAGACCCAACCTGTCTGAGCATGCAGGACAACTCCTGGTACAGGCTCTTGTTATATCACGCATTGACTACTGCAACTCCTTACTGGCAGGTGTCCCTGCATGCACTTTCAAACCTCTGCAAATGATCCAGAACGCGGCGGCACGTCTGGTCTTCAACCAACCCCAAACAGCACATGTCATACCGCTGTTTATATCCCTCCACTAGCTCCCAGTTGCTGCCCACATCAAATTCAAAACCTTAATGCTCGCTTACAAAACAACAACTAAAAGGGCTCCCACCTACCTGACCTCCCTCATTAAGGTCTACACTCAGACCCGCTCACTACGCTCTGCCAATGAAAGGCGCCTGGCACTTCTGCCATAACGAGGCCCTAAATCACTAGCCAGACTCTTCTGTAGTTCCCCGGTGGTGGAACGAGTTACCAAACTCCATTCGACCTGCTGTGTCCCTCTCCATCTTTAAGAAGAAGTTAAAGACCCAGCTCTTTCTCAAACACCTCCACACCTGATGCTATTTTTTTTTAAATTCGCTTCTATGCACCTTTGCCTTTGTGCACTTCCTGCTGACACCTATGTCCTTATTGAACTTGAACCTAGTTTTCTTTTTTTGACACTTGCATTGTTGCCTTCTGACTAGATCCTTGCTTGTGTTGTATTAACTCTCACATGTGTGTTGCTTTGGATAAAAGTGTCTGCTAAATAAAATAGTAAATTGTAAATGAAATTGTAAATAACATGTGTGACATTATACTGTGTTGAAATAAATTAACAAAATGTTCAGTGTCCTTGCTGGTTGTTCCAACACAATTCAGAATCATTGTTCATTACCTCTTTTGCCAGTGTGGGTAATAGGAGGCTTGTTTTGTTGGTACGCTTGTAAAATTCATATTTTAAAGGCTTACAATTTATTGTGTTAGTGTAACAAGTTCATAAGTTGTGAGATATTATACTATGTTGGAAATTAACAAACTGGTCAATCTCCTTGCTGGTTGTTTCGACACATTCAGAATGATTAGCGCTTGTCGTTAACAGGCAGCTTGCTTCATGCATGCCCTTGTAAAACACATTTTAAAGGCTAATTTTTATAGTTTTGTATTTCTCTGTAATGTAGCAGTGTTAACGACGTTACTTATAACATTCTTTCACAGCCAAAGAACTCAAACCATTTTCTGATGCCCCAAAAAATATACATTTAAACAATCAAATTAATATCATAAACGTGCGATGACTTGTCGACAAATGCCTTGAGCCGACGACTACTGGTTGACTGGGAAAATCTTTGGTCGGGGGCAGCCCTAAAAAAATATTGTATTATTCTTTAAATGCTTTTCGTGGTTAAGAGATAAGTTATAATCAACACTGCCACTGGCTTCACAATAACCAACTAACTCTTTATAATATCTGCAACAACAAAAAAAGACAATTTGAGCATGGTAAATAGGCAATCTTAAATAATACCCCTCTCAACCATAAGATCTGGAAACTGGATCTTGGGTTTTCCACTACTGAGATACTGGTAGTACAAGTACATCACTTTTTAATATTGTTTTCCAGTCAACCCAAGCACAGTTTTCCAAAGTGTCACGAGTAAATTTGGGTGATCTGATCACAATAGCTGAGAAGAGAATTCTTGATGGCAGTAACCCTTGGTAAAGAGTAAACTATATTGCAGACCTAGGGACTGTGTGCACTTGGCGATTTCATACTGAGGTCAGTCTTTCATATTAAGGCAAATGGGTGACTTGAATGTTTAAATGACTTTATCTGTAGTGTTTGCAGAATAAAAAGTACCTTATTTTTATAGCAGCAAGATCTGAAAGTTGGGAAGAAGCAGTTTACAAAACCAAGGTGTATTTAATAAACCTACATTTTAAACAAATTTTGCAGAGTTCATATTCAATTCTAAATCATTAACACACAGTAAAGCCATTCAGGTGGGGCCTCATCCAAGTCAAGTCAAGTCAATTTTATTTGTATAACAAATCCACCAGAAAAAGGAAATGTGAATCTTGTTTATGAAATTGTTGTGGATAATCCACTTGGGAGTGACGTTACAGTGAAGCATGTGTTCAGTAAAACTATCAAAATGTCAACTTGCCTGAATTCCTCATCTGTCTAAATGCAGTGCAGCTGGGCAGGTTTTCAGGCTGCCAAACCTTATGCATTAACTGACATTTTGGGTTTCGTTAATGTCTTTCAAGCCACTGCTAGCAATGAATGACTCAGCTGATATTTATACCCCTCGATTTTGAACAAAATCTAAATGTCTTGTTCAAAACGCTTAATGAGTCCTACACTAAAACTTGATTACTGATAAACAGCACACTGTTGTTAGTGTCATAAAGAGGTGTCAACATTTTCTGCTTTTATATCAGAGAATTATCACCACGTTCCAGATAATTCTGGTTCAGCTTCAGCACTTACCGAGTCATTAGGGGACATGTGGTTATCAGTCGAGCTGAATTCTGCTACCAGCTCATCTGCCACTTCATTGTAGGTTGTGACTCCTTTCTTCTGGACTTTCTCACACACTTTCATGGAGAAATGCCTTAAACCTTTCCCATTCTTCTCACCTTTCTTACCTCGTTTCCTGTGGATAGGGAAAACATCTCATAACACTGGGCTCAAGTAATGTAGAGTGAATAGGTTTAAGCCTACATGCACACCAAAATTCCTATATTACCCTAATTGAAATAATATTCTTAAGACATTACCATGTAAACACTACGTTTTTATTATAACCATGGGCTGCACAAGGTCCAAATTACAGAGGGCACATTTTGACTATAACATATGGAGCATGCCAATATTAGCCAACCTGGTTATTAAAAGGGCTGTTTAAACATGTCAAAATCTTAATAGCTCTATTCCTCTAAATTGGGAATCATAACGCAACCCACCACCTGACGAGTGACAACAGCTCTCATCTGGTGTTGGCAAAGTTATTAAGAAGAAAAATCAGCAAAACCAATAACAAGTCGTTTTTCAATTTTGACCAAACTTGATATGGCAACAACAAAAAAACCTGACTGTGGCCTTTAAAACAGGAGGGAAAACTTGCACGTAGAGGCATGTTATGGGTGTGCTGCAGAAGAAGCTTTTCAACATTACCCACCGTTATTCTGACTGATCTGTTACACATAAGCAAGAATATGAAGGTTTTTTTTTCTATTTTACATAAATAATGTAAATTAAATTGTTCTCTTATTTAGAGTAAGAACCCCACTGGAGTTATTGCGTACATGTAAACTCGGAGTCAATGACCCTAAGTTTGCCAAATAATAAATCCATTCACTTTGTGGTTATGACAGAATGGGATGATGATTTATGAAAATAAATTTCAAATACCCCATCCCAACTTCTTGAAAACACACCTAAATGTGGAAACACAGCTATTTAATAGCACATGTCCACAGAAGCTAAGCCTTAAATGATATCTCCAACTTTGTGAGGATGAAGAAATTTGGAAGGAAAAGAATGAAAACTCACCCTGAAGACCATGGGGAGGCATCTGGTGGCTGGGTCTGGGTGAGGAACTGGGAACTGGGTGTATGCGGACTGTTTACCAGTATGGTATTGGAAACAGTGGGCCTCTGGGGTGTTCCAATCACCTATAATTTAGAGAACAAGGGTAGCAAATATTCAAATATCCAAAATTTTCATTTCAGGAGGGTTCCAGTTAAGGAAAAATCCCCTAGTTGGTTAGCTTCTTATTGTACATACAAAAACCCAGTATTTTGAAGTGGGGATATGTGAAGTACCAATTTCATTTAAAGCATTTTAATTTAACTGCATACTGAGTAAATTATTAAAATATTCATTTAATCCTTCGGGTGACATTTAGAAGGTAGGTGATCTATTCCTTAACTCAGGTGAACTCTAAGCTGATTTCCGTTATGTATATATTCCATGTATATAATGGGATGATGGGAGTAATCCTGCTGACTGTGGAGTTTGATCAGCTTAGGATCAACTGCCCCCACCCACTGTACACCCGGTCACCTCACAATGATAATGGAGGGGCTTACACAACAGTAAGACACACAGGAGAAACCAACACTACACATTTCCACTCCACTGAGAATAAAGTAGTGCACGATTAAGACAGACCTAGCTTAGTGCAAAGTTTTACATCGTCTTGAGATATGTGTTTGTGACGTCAAGGAGCTAAAAACGATCTTAGTTTGATAGCGATGCAAAATGCCACTCACCATATGGGGCACATGTTGCATGTGTGGAGCAATGTTCACGTTGGAGGGTCCGAGGGTTTTGGGCAGGAGCTGTTTGGCAACAGCTGTGGGCTGAACAGTAACCAAGGACAAGACACCTAATAGAAGGGAGGGGGACAATTTGATCAGAGGAGACATCTGAACTGTGTAGTTCCATTGCCCCCTGTTGTTTGAACAGTAGTCATATGGCCCTGCACTTGAAAGTTGGTGGTTTAGTAAAATTCATGCTTCTGTTATTGGTATGAAAATACAAGTGCCAGAAACATTTCACACAACACATATTACCAGGCAATTAAATAACAACTTACCTTTACTGGGGCTAAGATTCTGATCAATGAAAACCTTGATTTCTCCGTTTGTTTCAATCAGACCAGCCTGTGGAAAAAAAGAGGACTATATGAAGTCTATCAAAGCTCCATTGGCTTCCACCTGAACTTGCAATGTGCTGCTGCACCACTAAAAAATGTGGGTGTAGAAGAGGAAATTCATTGCTGGGTTGCACTCAGCTTTTAAATGTATACATCAGTACAGCAAATATAAAGAAATTACAATATTTTCATGATGATGAAAAACAAGCATATTTTAAATATTGTTTTTATATTGTGCACGTCTGCAGATACCTACATCTTTAGCCATGATCCAAAAGGACCGGGGAAGTAAAGCTTCAGGCTGAAAAGAAAAATCTTCCTCTAATGATGCTCAGGACCCTGGTTAAATGAAATTGAGTACATCATGTAATATACAGTGTATTTCTCAGTTGTATTCACTCCTCTCCTAGTCAGCTTAAAAGTTAAGACAACAGAAATCTAAGAAGATATGGTATTATGCAAGACAAAATCATTACTCGAACCAGTTATTTTTCGGGGTTTTTTTTAAAGTTTTTTACATTGCACATCGGACGACACATTTTTGCTGCAAGGCCCTTATCTGCATGCAGCCAACACATTGTAAAGCTAGTTACAACACCAACGTTAGCTTGGCTAGCCGGCAATTTTGAGGACAAAACCAACACTGGAAGGCGAAATATTAATGGAGGACAGTCTGAACTGTATTAATCCTCTGATTAATTTGTTGTTTTGTACAAATCCTCAACAATTTTTGACGATCCAACATGCACCCAACTTTTACTTAGCCATCTACATAGTACGGCCTAGTTTAGTTATTGACCACGTCCGGAGGGGAGGAATCCTCCAACTTCAGCTACAGGTCAATGCAAACATAACTTTATCTTACCAGGCCAGAGATTTCCGTAGTCTTAAAATGGCAATTTAATCTATTTAAGAATAGCGAGGCTGTTCAGGGCACTAACAGCATCACTATTGTATGCCGATGGCAACGAGCAAGCTTTTGTTGAGCTTGGCTAGCTGCTTCTAGCTAACAGGTTATGATTGCTGACGCTAGCTAGCTAGTTAGCTTTACACACGTTTGGAAAGGATTCGGACGAAATTATGCCATCATATCACTCCTATTACAAATTTCCGGGATTGGTTGCAAAGTAATGAAATGTGCATGCGTTCTGCAGGAAAAGCAACATCAATGGTCCGTTTCTGTGCACTTACGAGTGCACTCTTTGCCTCTTCGACGGGCTGTTTTTGTTGGCATCTGAGAATGGAGGAAGAGGAGGTCTGAATCCCTGCCGCCAAACAGGAAACTAAGCCAGCCACTGTCCATATACTTTCTCATTAATTCAACGATTCCTGAAAAATAACTTGTGTTCTGTCACATACAGCTGATTAATGGCGCCCTGATGTCCTGCTGAAGTGTTAAATTTGTTTGCGAGCGTTCGCTTGAAACTAATACCGAGTTTTGCCTTCTGACTGAGTGTGACCAGTTACGAATACAATTCTAAACTAAAATACACTAATCAATGTGTTAGCCACTATTTATTTAAATGATGCCGCGTTTAGCAATTCCCTTTTCATTCGGGTGCCACTCACCTCCACGTGTTTCACATATACAACATTTCAACATAACGATACAATCTAAACACATCTAAACAAATGTCCATTGCGTTGCTCTGTCCCAACTATGGTCTTGGTGTTTTTCAGCCGCCAGTCGTCCTGATACCAGCTACTGTCACGTACCTGCAGCCAGCCACAAAGTCAACTAACTAATCGCGTATACATCGAAAAACCAGTTAAAGAGAAAAATACATTTTTGACCAAATCATTTTTTTGGGGGGATGTTTTAAATTTGTTTCATACTTACACGAGTGTTAACGTTTAATGTTTCTATTGCCGCATCTTTACAATATGCTGCGGTGCACAAGTTTCCCCACGGACAACAATAAAGTCTCTCTTTAATCACCTCTCCACGTATCTGTGTTGACCGTCGGTCCAT
Source organism: Lampris incognitus (assembly GCF_029633865.1). Taxonomy (NCBI): domain Eukaryota; kingdom Metazoa; phylum Chordata; class Actinopteri; order Lampriformes; family Lampridae; genus Lampris; species Lampris incognitus. Next base: position 10,823,530 of record NC_079221.1, on the reverse strand, counting down.
TTTTTTATTTTTATTTTTTTTTGTATTACTCGGCCGGCTTACATCGAGCTGCGGCTTACTCGGTAGTCAGCCTTTGCAGAAACGATAACTGAGCGGAAAGCGCCGGGAGAAGCGAAGCTTGGGCGCGGGTGTGAGGTGGCTGGCTGGCGTCCGAGGGTAAAACAACGGTAACGGGCGTTTAAGGTTTGTGAGGAGCTGAAAAAAGAGCGTCCGGTCGGCTACCAGGGGCTGAACTTCGGGAGTAAAACTGCGAGCTTGGGAACATCTTAAATGAATAATGAGCAAACGTTCACGTAAATCAATTCAGACATGCCCTCGGCTACGTATATGGCACGTCTGGAGGCTAGCTGGCAGGTTGTGCTCAGTTAGCTGGCATTAAATGTAGTCTTACTCAAAATGCGCTACCCGACGAAAAGGACACGGCTAAAGTCCCGCTAACCCGCAGCGTAACGACGGCGCCCCGTTAGCCGACCGGCTTGCTAACTGGAAGGCTAATAAGCCACAGCTGTCACCGACAGAACCCGCCGGGGACAGTCACAACACCGCGGTAAAACAAGTGGCTTATTACGCCACGTCGGCAAACACTTCAAAAATAACTTATCAGCGTAATGTCCGAATTTATTACGAGGCGTCAAACGTGAAATATTTTCGCTTTAAATCGGTGAGCGGTGTGCTGTAGCTCCGTGAATGCGGCTTACCGGTACGGCTCAACAAGTTAGCAAATGGTACATTAGCCTCCCCGACGTACCCAGTGGCTAGCGCCGTTGTAGCAGTGCGTCTCACAATCTGATCTTGGCGGCGTCTCGCGTTCGCGATTCTGATTGGAGAGAGTCGACGTGACGTACCCAAACAAACGCGACATGACCACGCCCCCCTCTCTGTCTGATTGGTTACCCGCTGGCAAACGTCCGTGGCAAAGTCTGCCATTGGGTAGTAACAGTAGCGCTTTTCGCTTCCGGTGGACTTAAACGAACAAGCCTCAGATATTTTCGCAGGAAAGTTTCGGAGATGCGCGTTTTTCAATTTTGTGTCAAAACCATCGAGGAACAGAGTTGAATAAGAAAATCTCACAACGGTACTATTTTATTTCATTTTTAATTTAATTTAATTTCACTTTATTTTTGAGAGTTAAAAAAAAAGAGGTTTACCCACCAGATAACCATTGGTGGCGGTAATGCACCACTTCGCGTTTGGTGAAAGCCGTCAAAGCTGAGAGAACAAGGTATAATAATCGCGTGCCCGCTGATCACAAGCAAACTAATTAAGCATTCCCCCAGAAAGAAAAAAAAACAGTTTTTGGCTTGCGTTCAGTCTGTCATAGTTTTTATTGACTTGTTTGGGTCAGCATAGAAGAAAACAATATATCTTGTCAAACATCCTCACCAGTTGTCCATTTTCACCTTTTCAAGGAAAAGCACCGTTCCCCACACAGGATTTGCATTCGTTTCAGCATCCGTTGCGCGCGCACAGCAGGTTCTTGTGGCAGCTGTCGTATCGCCATTGTTTTCTTTCTGTCTCTGTATGTCTGTGGTTTGGACTTCAGTGCGTGCGTGTGCGTGTGCGTGTGCGTGTACACGTGTGTGTGTTTTCCGTGTTGACGCTACTTCGTACTGTGTTTCTGTTATGTCGTGATGTCTTGACTATACACTGAAGTTTTCAGTTGTAAACAAAAATGAATTTATCGCTTTAACATTTTTTATTAGTAGTTTATAGTTTTGGTTTTGTTTTTTTGTGTGTGTGTTTTGATTCTAACATCCTAAACAATTTTCTTTCCTTTTATTCACAAATACTTATCAAGGCATACACAGTGTACTGCTCACTGAGCAATTACATAACAAAGTACAACTCTGTCAACAGCAAGGGGGTCATGTTAATTTAAGGTGCCTTTGGAGGGTATTCAGATTATGGGCGAGTTTGTATGTCATTAATTTCAGAGACCTACCAAAGATCTCCAAAATCCCTTTTGAAGCTAATTAACAAGGAAGGGGATTTGATAAATGTATATGTATGAATTGAACTGTATATGTATATTTGCAGAGAAAGATTAAATGATTTTCCAGTAATTCTGCTGTTTTAGCCTTCATATATCCCAAGTTTTATGTTATCTAATGATATGGGTGGTAAATTTACTCCTTTGGATTTAATCCATTAATGGAAAAAGCTCAAGAAAGCTTCCCTAACTTCATATGAATAAAGTATTTGCTTGGTTGTTTCTACACCTTATTACTCATTCATATATCTATATCTATATTTATACAAGAGCTTGAAATTGCTTCTTTATGTTTGGAAGGTAGTGGGAAGATTCGAAATACTAAACCATAACGGCCCCGAACCACTTCCGCGCATGCGCACAATGAACGACGGTCGGGCTATCGACTTGGTCAAACAGCGGTGGTGTGAAAATGGTAGGTAACCCGAATAAACACAAACCAAATCGTTGTTTCTGGTGCTGGTGAGGCTTTAACAAAACGAGGGAGGTATTTTTTACACAAGGTAGAAACCCTGACAGGTGCTTTCGAAACCTTACATATGAATTTGACTTGAGTACACACACACACACGCACACACACAGACACACACACATATATATATATAGCAGACCAGAAAAGGAAGGTCAGTAGCTGATATTTTGAGAGCAGAGCTAGCTTAGCTGCACCTCCCTTTATGGAAGACCACTAACTTTGACTGTCAGCAGCGGAAAACGCTATAAAATCGTAATGTTAGAGGGAGAAAATCAGGGCAAATTGCTCAACAGCACTTGCGTTTTTGCCAAATTTCTGCTTGTTATTATGCCATTATGTAGCTGGTATCGATCATGCTAATTTAACCTTTTTTATTACATTTACATTTACTCAGACGCCTTAATACAAAGAGACGTACAAGAATCAGTAATTAGCAGATCAATTCGAGTGTTACCTACTGGCGTCACTGAGCACTACATAGTAATCAAATCATAGAAATACTTTATAAAGTAGTTGTAGTAGTACATTTTCTAAATAATAATCAAATTTTAGTCTTACTATATGAAGTAGTCGTAGTAGCATTACATTTGCTAGATAACAATAATGCCAGAGTAGTAATATATGAAGTACTAGTACATTCACTAAATAGTAATGTTCTTAGTTGTACCATATGAATTAATAGTAGTACATTTGCTCAAAAGTAATCATCGCTTGCATGCCATGTAGAGTGCGTTTAGTGTCAGTGCACCATAGGATCACCATAGTACTGTGAATAGGAGAATCACAGTGCTGCATAATTTACATTGCCTCATATCAGTATAACATACATATCATCATAAGAGCATAAATTATCAAGCATGGGGATTTGTTCAATGTTCTATTCAGTTCTAACCTAGGAAAAAATGTTTGTTTTTTTCAAAACTGGTGAGTTGCTGCCATCAGTGTCTAGTGTCTATTAATGTTGGTGGCAAGGAGGGTTGACTTAGCCCCTCCCCCTTGTATTTATGAAATGATATTTTGAAAAGTAGGATCCCCATTCAAACATTGGTAGTCGGTGTTGAAACAATTTCTTCACTCTGGCACAGAGCTTGTGTTACACTCCAGACATGTTGCACGTTAAACCCCTGTTGATGTCATTCCCATACTCAAGTTACATCTTGGGATATAGCACGTGCTTTTGAGAATACTCACTGTTCACCCCCAGCATAGCTTGATCCTTGCCTTGCTCTGAGATGGAACATCATGACCACAGCTTTATTTACTCGCTAATCTTTTTAAAATATGATTGAGCGCTTCGCCGTGTCTCGGTCCTCACTGACCTCGCTGCTGTTGTCTGAATGCCTGTAGAAGTGTGTGTCTCGATGTTCATATTTGTTTGCATCTCAGTTTGCGTATGTGTCTTGCTCTCCATACTCCCTGGCTTGTGTTTGCCGGTGCCTGATAGCCCATATCCTGTATTTGTGCAGCATAAGTTGAAGTCTTCACAGCGGGACAAGGTGCGGCAATTCATGTCCTTCACTCAGGCTGGGGAGAAGACAGCCGTGTACTGCCTGACACAGAATGACTGGAAACTAGAGGTGGCTACAGACAACTACTTCCAAAATCCAGAGCTCTACTGTAAGGAATCCATGAAAACTTCTGTAGACCGGAAAAGGTTGGAGCAGCTCTACAATCGCTACAAAGGCAAGTGCAATAATTAGCAATCTGTGTGACTGAATGGAACTAATTATATGGCTAATACTGTATAAAAATATGCTGTGCCCTTTAGGTTTGATAGAAAGAACATGTTTGAGAAAAAATAACTAAGGTATCTCATACCCACGCTTAGGTTTGTATCTTTCATATGGGCAGTGACATACAGTGATATATGCGGGTTGTTTTGATAGATCCCCAGGATGAGAATAAGATTGGAATTGATGGGATCCAGCAGTTTTGTGATGACCTTTCGCTGGACCCAGCCAGCATCTCTGTCTTGGTTGTGGCATGGAAGTTTCGCGCAGCCACCCAATGCGAGTTCAGCAAAAAGGAGTTTTTGGATGGCATGACAGAACTGGGGTGAGTGATGGCGTCACAAACCTGTGATTATTCATTGGGACATAAACACTGGACACGAAATGTCTTAAGTGTAGTGTTTGTTTCTTAGTGGGTCCCCTTGGAGGGGAGAATTTCTATATATAGACACACTCAAGCATGGCTCAAGTATATTATGTCTTCAAAAGTCATGGCTTGGTGAAGGAGACATAGTGTTTTGACTTTTCAGCCACTTGTCAGAGTTAACGTCAACCATTTTGTAGCTCAGCAAGGCTAACAATGTCTGTGGAAAGGCATAAACTTATGATTTGGGGTGTTTATGTGTATGCAAATGGAGGTATATGTGTTGGCCTGTGACTCGAACTGTTTTTCTACAGGTGTGATAGCCCTGAGAAACTGAAGGCTCTTTTGCCAAGACTAGAACAGGAGCTCAAAGATAGTGGCAAGTTCAAGGACTTCTATCAGTTCACCTTTAACTTTGCTAAAAATCCTGGGCAGAAGGGTCTCGGTAAGCAGGATGAAATAAATGGCTTGATAATTGTCAATCAAAAACAGCTCAGACAGAATAGTTTATGTGAAATGAGATACAAAACTGTCAATCTTAGCCATGTCTTTTCATCTGTCTTTAGATTTAGAGATGGCTGTAGCCTATTGGAACTTGGTTCTCACAGGACGCTTTAAGTTCCTGGATCTCTGGAATAGATTTCTATTGGTAAGTCAAGGAAGGGAACAACTCGGGCTTTGGAAAACATAGATTTCTTTGTTAGACAGTTTCTTTTTGAATACTCACAAATTTGTTTGCAAAACTGCTTATTGTTGTCTACGACAGGAACACCATAAACGATCAATTCCAAAAGACACGTGGAATCTGCTGTTGGACTTTGGTAACATGATTGCAGATGACATGTCGAATTATGATGAGGAAGGTGAGTTTGACAGCTTGACAGACTCACAGAATTTCTTTTGGTCTTACATCAGTCTGTTTCCATTTGAATTTGGTAATGAAACCAATATGACTCAAATGACACCTTGCCCCCCGCTGTTCCTCTCCTCTCAGGTGCATGGCCCGTCCTCATAGATGATTTTGTGGAATTTGCTCGACCGATTGTGACAGGATCCAAGCGCAAAACACTCTAAATCAAATTGCCAGCCTGGACAACCAGAACTTTGCTTCCTTCACAGAGACTTTGTAGTTTTTTTAAAGACTTGTACAAAAAGGAAAAAAAATCATAGGCTTCAGAGAGAGAGAGAAAAAAAACAGAAGCACTTATTATCAGGAAACCACCTATTAGGAAGATGAGCAAAAACACTGAAAACAACTGGGTGGACTTCTCCTGTCCTCACACGACTGAGGCATCATGAGGACATTGCCAGATTTTCCTCTGTTGTTCCTGTTGGAATTTCAGCATCCCAGGCAAACCCTCTCCTCAGCTTCAGGAGGAGCCCCAATCTGTCTGGCATTGCTGCTGCCTCTCGAATGGAGATGGACAGAACTCTTAGGGGAGTGCACTGGCTTTGAACTAAGGGACTAAACAGGAGGCATGCGTGTGTGTTTAAGGTTTTGTTCTTGTTCGTCTGCTTTGTGGTGTTATACAAAGCTCTGAAAGATGGTGGGAAGATCCTGTCTTTACTCTGACTTTGGGGCAGAGTGCTCACTACACCAGCGCCAACAGAACTGCTGCAGTTGTCACTGTATATACTGTATCTATTAAGACAGTTTACAAAGAGACCTATATGAAGAATAATATAAATGCTACCTTTATAAATGCAAAATATGACTTTTTTTGTGTACACTTAAGTGTTGAACTCTCATGGGATGCCCTAATGTCATTTGAATGATTCGCTGTAGATGTAGCCGTCAGAGGGATCTATCAAGTCGTGAAATTGTTGAGCTACTCGTATTGAAAGCATGTTAACCACATTTATGTTCACCTCTGTCAGGCTCAGCAAATAAATTTGCCATTTTAGTAAAGACAGTGCTTCGGTTTACATATTTGTTCATGATTTGCAGGATTCTAATCTTCTCATTTGCTAGCCTGTCAATGTGAGCTCATGAATTGTTAACAATGTACAAATGTCCGGTGTTTGTCAGACAAAACAAGTATTTGAAAACATTTTGGTGTCCCGGTGTCAGAAATACCTGAGACCTCTAAATTTGACCATCCAAATGTGTCGGTAGTGAAGCATGGTTTGTTGTTAAACCTTAAGAATGTTTGGCCTCCTAGCCACAGAATTCTGGAACGTTTCCCTTCTCTAAATTTGCAAGTGTTGAGGAAAGCTTTCATTTTCATTCCAATTTTCCCCTGGAAAAGCAAAAACAATCAAACCTTAACCGTCTATGAGAAATGTGGTATTGATGCTCCAGCTGTTGCAGTTGCGTGGTACATATCAATCAATCAATCAATCAAGTTGAATTTTATATAGCGCTTTTATAGCTGCAACAGCCACTCAAAGCTGTGTTATGTTCTGCAGCACGTAAAAGTCCAGGTTCAAGCAGCCAGGACCCTTCAGGGTATCAAAATGAAATGAAATGTTATGCCTATGGATGGAGTACACAGCTATCAAATTATTTGTTCAACTTTTAAGCATTTAAAACCACCTGTTGAGTATTCCTGCAGACAGTGCAAATGGGAATATGTTATTAATCCATCATGTAAGCAGCCTTTACATTTTGTTAAATCAAAATAGGCCGGAATAAAGCATGATTTTTCTCGTAATCAGACATGTATTAAGCCTTATTCTTATTGATGAGACAGATAACAGACATTGTGTAAGTTACATCTCATTCATATTTACACACGTTTATGTCCACATCAACTCAAAACATGTTGACATGTTTGATTTGTATTTGCTGCTCTGTTTTCAACTGTCTCGACTTCACATAACAGCAGTTGGACATTGTCAAGTGAGGCCTTGTGTGTTTAATCTTCTAAAGCTCACTTAAAAACTTTAAGATTAATTTCAGTGTTTACCATCATGACAGCTTAAACTGGCATCGGAGTTTCTGCCAAAAGCAACAGGCAGATATTAAACGTTTGACCATGTTTAATTTTAACATTTACTGTGCATTTCTTTTGCAAAACTGTTTTACTTCATACATTGCTGGGTACACACTTCTTTTTATTTGGGGGTCCCCTCCCCCTTTTTTTTCTCCTTTTCTCCCCAGTTGTACCCGGCCAATTACCCCACTCTTCCGAGCCGTCCCGGTCGCTGCTGCACCCCCTCTGCCAGTCCAAAGAAGGCTGCAGACCACCACATGCCTCCTCCGATACATGTGGAGTTGCCAGCCACTTCTTTTCACCTGACAGTGAGGAGCTTCGCCAGGGGGACGTAAGGCGTGGGAGGATCATGCTGCTCCCCCAGTTCCCCCTCCCCCCCAAACAGGCACTCCGCCCGGCCACAAGAGGCGCTAGTGCAATGACCAGGACACATACCCACCTCCGGCTTCCCACCCGCAGACACGGCCAACTGTGTCTGTAGGGACGCCTGACCAAGCCGGAGGTAACACAGGGATTCGAACCGGCAATCACCATGTTGGTAGGCAGAGTACCCGGGTACTCACTTTTATTCAGATGATTTTATGACATTTCCGCATGTAATTAGAGAACAGGTTAAAAGATGAATGAAAGGGGGCCATAGTGCTAAGCAGATGTAAGTTAATAGCATGTATCTATGTTTCTAGTTGACAAGAAGATGTGAAAGTTGAGTCGGTGTCTGGAAGTTACTGTATTATTTTTCCTGAGCCTACAAACATTGTAATAATGAATTCCCATACATGCAGTCACTCATTCCCATTCATATCTGGGTGACTAAAGGGTGGGTGACTAAAGGGTTAAAGGGGGTACTAAATGAGAAAACGGGGTTTTTTGCTTCCAAAAGCCTGCAGGACAGAAAAGAGCTAGCTCCTCAGTCAGAGCCAACCATCCCTAGGCTCGAACGTTGTGCTGCAGTCCTAGCAGTAGAAATGGCAGAGCTCATCCTTGATGAGATCGACCTCAAGATGGATGCAGTAAAGTTTTACTGTGATAGCACCGTAGTGCTCGGGTACATACATAATGAGGTAAAGTTCTTGTCTGAATGTACACAATAGGGTCCAGCGGATACATCAGTCAACCAAGCTAGATCAGTGGCTGTCTCCGCATCCCACCTTGCAAAAACAACATGGCTCAGCGGACCAGCTTTCCTTCATAGACCATATAAGGTCCTGCAAGAGAAACCTGAGTCCTTAGAACTCAGCAGTCCTGAACTTGATGTCGAAGTGCGGCCTGAGGTGTCATGCTTCCGCACACAAGTTCAAAGGAAAAACCTCACTACAGACCAGTTCAAGCGCTTCTCTACGTGGGACTCACTATTGAGAGCTGTTGCCTTCCTAATCCATATAGCTCGATCCTACAAGTCTACAGACAATGCCAAAGGATGTAGAGGGTGGCATCGGTGCAAACAACCCCGCACTCCTGACGAGCGTTCTCAAGCTATGGACATCATTATAAATGCAATCCAAAAAGAAGCTTTCCCAGTGGAATTTTCTGCCCTCGCTGATGGCAAAACCCTGCCCAAGAGCAACCCACTCTTCAAACTCAGTCCTGTGCTCCAAGAAGGCCTCATGAGAATTAGAGGCAGACTCAAACATGCACCACTGGAACATGCTGAGAAGAATCCCCTAGCTCTACCTAAACACAGCCACGTCTCTACTCTGCTAGTATGCCACCACCATACGCAGGTGCAACATCAATGCCGCCATTTCACTGAAGGGGAAATCAGATCTTCTGGTCTATGGATCATTGGATGCAAAAGGCTTATCAGCTCAGTTGTACACAAGGGTATCACCTGCCGGAAGCTCCATGGCAAGATGGAGGTGCAAACCATGGCAGACTTGCCACCTGAACGCCTCAGCACATCTCCCCCATTAACCTACGTGGGATTGGATGTATTTGGGCCTTGGAAAGGCGCACAAGAGGTGGACACGCAGAGAACAAGCGTTGGGCAATACTGTTTATCTGCATGAGCACTAGAGCAGTGCACATCAAGGTAATTGAGTCCATGGACACCTCCAGTTGCATCAACGCTCTGAGGCGGTTCTTTGCAATCCGTGGACCTGCAAAGCAACTGAGGTCAGATCACGGGACGAATTTTGTTGGCGCTAGCAACAAGCTCGGACTGACCAAGCAGCAACAAGGATCCAGTATCCAGAGATACCTGAGTGAGCAGGGCTGCTCCTGGGAGTTCAACCCCCCTCATTCTTCACACATGGGAGGCTCCTGGGAGCGGATGATTGGAGTAGCTCGTCGAATACTTGACTCCATGCTGCTACAACAACATATTCGCCTCTCCCATGAAGTCCTGTGCACACTCATGTCCTAAGTTTCTGCTATAATCAATACTAGACCCCTCGTTCCAGTCTCTTCTGATCCAGACGCCCCCTTCATCCTAACACCTGCAATGTTGCTTATACAAAAGGTCTGTGCTCCCCCTCCACCTGGAGATTTCTTAGACACGGACCTCCACCGAAGCCAATGGAGGCAGGTGCAAGCTCTTGCCAGCACGTTCTGGACCTGATGGAGACACGAGTATCTCCCGACACTGCAGAGTCGCCACAAGTGGGTCAAGGATCGCCGCGACCTACGGGAAGGTGATGTGGTGATGCTGAAGGACAGCCAAGCTGCAAGGAGCAAGTGGTCTATGTCACTGGTAACATCCACCTTTCCAAGCCAGGATGGAAAGGTGCGCAAGGTCGAAGTAAAGACCACAACTCAAGGAAGTCAGAAGAAATTCCTGAGACCTGTCTCAGAAGTCATTCTTCTTTTTCCTAGAGGACTGAAGGTTAAGTTAATGTGTAAATATTTAATAGTGGCATCACAGACGTCAGGCGGGGAGTGTTCTGCCCTCCTGACAGTTGGTTTAATGTGTTTGTTGCTTTAGCACCACCTTCTGGTTAAATGTGGTATTGCAGTAGTTTGAACAGGAAACAGGAAGTAAGACCGCATTTTCAGTTGCAAGGAAGATCTCAGCAGATCAACATGACGTTTCATCATCTGTTGTAATCCTTTGATTTGGCCCATCGTCAGCATTGCTTGTAAGTAATGATTTGTTGTTTGCAAGGTTACCTTTCAGTATTGAAGAACATTTGTTGTTGATGGGATATTTTTATATTTGTATTAGATTAATGCTGTATACCGGCTGATAGGTGCTCATACTATATGACATGTTTAGTACATCATGGCTCAGTAGCATATAGTCTAAACTGAATATATTCTGAGTACAGTTTGTGTAATTCTGGCTTCATATGTAGTGCTTTAGCAAACATCTGTCTATGCATTTACTATTTCTTTATAAATAACTCGATGTATATTTCTGTTGTTTCAGTTTTACTCCTTTGCTATACCAACATGCTCAACAAGAGCCTTCATTAAATCAGGAGCTAGAAAGCTAAGTCCTGACTCTCCTGTTGTTTATTGAGGGAGTTTGGCTGGCTGTCTAATTTTGGTTAGAAAACGCCATTAGGAGGACAGTACACCAGTACAGGGACAAGGTACAGCGTACCCTGACTGAGGGCAATGCTACGGCTGTATGGGCTGGTATAAAGACCATGGCAAATGCCCCCTTTAAGGGAGGGGAAAAAATGGACCCCTGTCCAAATGAGAGGGTGCACCTCTTCAGCCAACAAGCTGAATGAATCTTCCACCCACTTCGAGACAGGGGGCGGCGAAAACATTTCTGCTTGGCAAGAGGTTGACAATGCTAAGATGGAGAACACACACAACACACTCATCATCGATGAGGAGGTGATGCAGCAAGTGTTTGAGAGTACTAACACATGGAAGAGCCCAGGGCCCGATAACTTTGGTGGTAGGGTGTTGAAACACTGCTCAGCCCAACTGAGTGGGATTTTCTGCTGCCTCGTTCAACGCTCACTGATAACCGGGTAGCCCCATCCCTGTGGAAAACATCAATTGTGGTCCCCCTTCCCAAAGTCCCTCATCCATCCTCTCCTAATGACTACAGGTCCATTTCCCTGAAGTCACTGGTAGTTAAACCTCTTGAGAGGATTAGCAGAACTCATGTAAACAAGACCTGGACCCACTACAATTTGCTTATTGCTCTGCAAGAGGGACAGATGATGCCACTGTAACGCTTTTAAACTTTCTGTATATGCAACTGAAGGGTTGTAAAACACATGCACGAGTCCTCTTTGCATATTTGTCTTCTGCATTGAATACAATCCACCCACTAATCCTGGCTGACATACTGAAAGTGCAGTTTGGACTGGACTTAAATATCATCACATGGATTTTGGATTTCCTTATGGGCAGAACTCAAATGATAAGGGTAGGCAACACCATGGCAGAGGTACGTTTGACTTCTATTAGCATGCCACAGGGCAGTGAGCTGTCACCTTTACTATATATTTTATACACAGACTGTTGTCTCAGCAGATACCCTGAACAACAAATAATTTGCGGATCACACTGCCTTGGTCATCCTGCTCCTATTGCAGCAGGATGATGTCGAGCATGGTCCAGTTCTAAATGACTTCGTTGACTGATGTGAGGCTTCACATTTTAATCCGGGCACATCCAAGACCAAAGAACTGACTTTAGATTTTAGACATGATGCTCCACCACCCACTCTATCTAGGCTCAGAGGAGATCGAGGTGGTGACAGAGTATACGTATCTCAGTCTCATTATTGATCACAAACTGTCCTGGGACCAATATGCTGATGCCATTTTTAAGAAGGACCAACAGCACATTCACTTTATTAGAAAACTGAAAATGTTTAATATTGATAGCAAAATTCTTACTGTATTTTACAAATATTTTATGGAGAGTAGCCATTGTTATTGTATTGTATGCTAGAATGGACATTCAGAAATCTCTCACAAGAATACATTAGGAGACTGTGCGGACTGCTGGGAAAATCATGGGGGAGCAGCAGGCTGACCTGTACCACCTGTACCTGATCAGGCTGACTGAGGAGGCAGACAAGGTCTGCATGGCTAGATCTCATCCACTTTCAATGGAGTTCCAGCTGCTTCCTTTTGGTTTAATGTATAGATACCCCATGACCAAAACCAGTTGAGCAAAAAAACACATTTATTCCCATGGCAATAACTCAATTAAATAAGATGCAGTAGCCATGGGAAATACATGGACTCTCCTACTTTCAGCTACCACTACTTTTGGCTGCTCCCATTGGGGGTCGCCACAGCGGATCACACATATCCATCTCTTCCTGTCTTCTGCATCTTCCTCTGTCACACCAGCCACCTGCATGTCCTCCCTCATCACATCCATAAACCTCCTCTTTGGTCTTCCTCTTCTCCTCTTCCCTGGCAGCTCCATATTCAGCATCCTTCTCCCAATAAACCCAGCATCTCTCCTCTGCACATGTCCCAACCATTTCAATCTTGCCTCTCTTGCTTTGTCTTCAAACTGTCCAACCTGAGCTGTCCCTGTAATATACTTGTTCCTAATCCTGTCCTTCTTCATCACTCCCAATGAAAATCTTAGCATCTTCAACTCTGCCACCTCCAGCTCTGCCTTCTGTCTTTTCGTCAGTGCCACCGTTTCCAACCCATATAACATAGCTGGTCTCACAACCATCATGTAAACCTTCCCTTTAACTCTTGCTGGTACCCTTCTGTCGCTAATCACTCCTGACACTCTCCTCCACCCACTCCACCCTGCCTGTAATCTCTTCTTCACCTCTCTTCTGCACTCCCCGTTACTTTGCACATTTCCATCCATCCATTATCTTAACCGCTTATCCTGCTCTCAGGGTCGCAGGGATGCTGGAGCTTATTCCAGCAGTCATTGGGTGACAGGCGGGGAGACACCCTGGACAGGCCGCCAGGCCATCACAGGGCCCCCACAAATATACACACACACACACACACACACACACACACACACACACACACACACACACACACACACACACACACACACACACACACACACACGTTCATTCCTCGGGACAATTTAGTACGGCCAATTCACCTGATTTACATGTCTTTGGACTGTGGGAGGAAACCGGAGCCCCCAGAGGAAACCCACACAGACACGGAGAGAACATGCAAAGTCCACACAGAGGATGACCCGGGATGACCCACCAAGGTTGGACTACCCACCAAGGTTGGAACCCAGGACCTTCTTGCTGTGAGGCGACCGCGCTAACCACTGCACCACCGTGCCGCCACTTTGTACATTTGACCCCAAGAATTTAAACTCATACGCCTTTGTCACCTGTACTCCTTGCAATCCTCACGATTTTGCTGTCCTCCCTCTCATTCATGCATATGTATTCCATCTTGCTACTACTGACTTTCATTCCTTTTCTCTCCAGTGCATACCTCCACCTCTCCAGGCTCTCCTCAACCTATACCCTACTCTCGCTACAGATCACAATGTTATCCGTGAACATCATAGTCTGCAGAGACTCGTGCCTGATCTTGTCCATCAACCTGTCCATCACCACTGCAAACAAGAAAGGGCTCAGAACCAGTCCTTGATGTAATCCCAACCGCACACCTCACAACTGTCACACTGCCCTCATACATATCCTGCACCACTCCTACATACTTCTCTGCCACTCCAGACTTCCTCATGCAATACCACACCTCCTCTCCTGGCATCCTGTTATATGCTTTCTCTAAATTCACAAAGACACAATGTAACTCCTTCTGACTTCGCTATACTTCTCCATCAACATTCTCAAAGCAAACATCACATCTGTGGTGCTCTTTCGCGGCATGAAACCATACTGCTGCTCGCTGATCATCACCTCTCCTCTTAACCTAGCTTCCTCTACTCATTCCCATATCTTCATGCTGTGGCTGATCAACTTTATACCTCTGTATATTTCCATCTCTATCGTTTTTTTTTTCCTCCCCTTTTTCACCCCAATTGTATCCGGCCAATTTCTGAGCCATCCTGGTCGCTGCTCCACCCTCTCTGTCGACCCAGGGAGGGCTGCAGACTACCACATGTCTCCTCCAATACATGTGGGGTTGCCATCCACTTCTTTTCACCTGACAGTGAGGAGTTTTGCTAGGGGGAATAGCGTGTGAGAGGATCACGCTATTCCCCCCAGTTCCCCCACTCCTGAATAGGTGCCCTGACTGACCAGAGGAGGCACTAGTGCAGCGACCAGGACACATACCCACATCTGGCTTCCCACCTGCAGACATGGCCAATTGTGTCTGTAGGGACACCCAACCAAGCCGGAGGTAACACAGGGATTCGGACCAGCAATCCCCGTGTTGGTAGGCAACACGCTACCCGGACACGCCCTTCCATCACTATGCTTGATCGCCCTAACCTGCTACACATCCTTCCCAGCTTGGTCCCTCTGTTTAGCCAATCAGTCTTCTTCTTCTTTCAGCTTTTTCCCTGTTTTTCAGGGGTCGCCACAGCAGATTTTACAGTTTCCATCAAGACCCTGTGAAGGCACAGCACCAATGCTGGCCATTGTTAATGCGGGCCTCGACCAATCCGGTATGGTCTTGTCAATCTGCATACTGATTTGGCAAAATTTTACGTTGGATGCCCTTCCTGACACAACCACTAACCTTGTGGACAGGGACACAGGTAAAGCGCTGGGTGCCATCCCAGTATTCATTTAATATGCCTTTCGCCATATTAAATAGTATGGTGCCGACCACGGTGATTTCAAGTCCTTTTCTCCTTCCTTTGTGTCCAACCTCTCATACAACTCACCAGACACCTTTTCCTTTGCCTTCGCCACCTCTCACTTTGCTTTACGCCACATTTCCTGTCTACCGTCTTCATCTCTCTATCCCACTTCTTCCTTGCCAACCAAGGAACCAACCAGGACCACGGCCCTGCCTGGAGCTGTGCTCTAAGAGGAAACACTGAGGGCAGTCTGACAGGACGCGGAAAGGAGCAGGCTAAGCTAACTGCGAGCCCATGTAGATTGGCAGTTCTGATAACACATAGGACGGTCTGTTGGCAGCCTTGCCTAGCATTGACTGTGTTTTTAGTGTCGTCATCATTTGGAGTGCGGGGAGGTGTGATGAAGGTGTCTGGCTGGGAGAGCTAGAGTTGGATCGACTGGGGGAGGCTGGTCTGCTGCTTCTGATGGGCCCAGGGACCACGGCCCTGCTGGAGCTGCACCCAAGGAGGAAACACTGAGGGTGGTCTGACAGGACGCAGAAGCGGGGCATGCTAAGCTAACTGCTAGCCCATGCAGCCCAGCAGTTCCAACAATTCGTTCTGTTGGGCAGTGGTTTTTTCTGTAGTTTGATATATGTATTCTTGTAATTTTTGGATATGTGTTTTTGTCTTTGTGTCGCACTGCTGTGGGCTGGGGGAAATTTCATTTCATTGCGTTCATGAAATGACAAATAAAGTGTTCCTGATTCCCGATAACTGAATAAATGTTGTGTCCAAATGAACTGATTGAACTTTCTGTGATTTTTTTTACCTGGATTATTGAGCATGCATAAAGACAGTTATGGACATGCACTTTAAATGCCTGCCTGGACTGTTGGACTGTGATGATGTCTATGATGGCTGGCACAGATGATCTTGGACTATTGTTATTTTTGTTTATCTGATGTCATATGTTCTGTGCTGTACCACAAATTGCCTCTTGGAGGACATTAAAGTTTTCTAAGTCTAAACCGTATACCCAGATGTGAGCGGACAACCTGCAGCACGCCATACAGTCCTCTCCACATGACTGACTGTCTACGTCCCACCTTCCCTCCCGAAACCTCTGCTTCCACCTGTGGTGGCACCCAACAGTACTGTTCTGTCCACTGGCTCCCTCCACTGGTCTCATCTGTCATTGACCCTCTCACCGGGAGTTTTCCCCATACAGACTATGATGATGATTTATTTTGAACATGTAAATAGATTTCAATAGTCTTTTTATGTTTATTTTTGAATGAACGGTGGCGCAGTGGTTAGCACGGCCGCCTCACAGCAAGAAGGTTCTGGGTTCGAGCCCCAAGGTAGTCCAACCTTGGGGGTTGTCCTCTGTGTGGAGTTTGCATGTTCTCCCCGTGTCTGCATGGGTTTCCTCCTGCAGTGCAAAGACATGTATAGGTCAGGTGAATCGGCCGTACTAAATTGCCCCTAGGTATGAATATGTGTGTGTGTGTGTTTGTGTGTGTGGGCCCTGAGTGATGGCCTGGTGGCCTGTCCAGGGTGTCTCCCCGCCTGTCGCCCAATGACTGCTGGGATAGGCTCAAGTATCTCCGCGACCCTGAGAGCAGGATAAGCGGTTCATATAATGGATGGAATGGATGGATGTCTTAGAGACACAGTACTGCTGATAACGACGCTGACGGGAGAAAAGAGTGGACTGGTGAAACCTTCTTAAATCACAAAACCATTAACAGGGGCGGCACGGTAGTGCAGTGGTTAGCGTGGTCGCCTCACATTGAGAAGGTCCTGGGTTCGAGCTCCAGGGTAGTCCAACCTTGGGGGTCGTCCTCTGTATAGCTCCCTCCAGTAATCGACATGAGGCACGAGATCATGGTTAAAAAAACGCGGCTTTATTCCTACATTGGACCAACCTGTGAGAACTCGTAGGCTGCTTACTACTTAAGAGGGGCTAAATCTTGCTTGCTTCGCTCAAGATCTTGCCATTGTTATTTTGGCGCTCTTTGCATTTTGCTTGCAAGGTGTTTGCTTTCATTAATTACGTGTGGAACACTGGGGCGTCAGAAATTAGTTCCGCCTCTAGGACTACTATATATTACAGGTAGGAAACCAAAAAATATCCCAAAATGTGCCAAACTAGAAACTTAACTAACAATATGAGGCAGTTACACTCTGTGAGGAGTTTGCATGTTTTCCCCGTGTCTGTGTGGGTTTCCTCCCACAGTCCAAAGACATGCAGGTCCTTATGGCTCTTTCTTGCAGTATACATAATGGTTGTAGGTTGGTTTTATATGTGTTACCCCATACCTCCACAGTTATTCAGATATGGTAAAATAAATGAACAATACAGAATGTGCACTGGTTTATGATCCAGAATGTGACTTGCTTTTCCCATGACTGCAATGCTCCTTGCCAGCTTTGCTCGCACATATGTTATGTGAGGTTTCCAGCAGATTTTGTGGTCTAGTATCACACCTAGGAATTTATTTTTATATACCCTTTCTGGTTTGATATTGTCAATCACTACTTTTACGTTGTTTATTCTATAATTTCCAAGCAACATAAACTTTGTTTTGTCCAGATTTAAGGATAATTTGTTTTTGTCAAACCACTGTTTAAATTTTTCCATTTATATTGTGATCACCTCCAAAAGCTGCTGTAAATTCTCACCAGACCAAAATATATTCATGTATTAACTAACAAATAACCATTTATTAGGTACTGTACCTTTCATCCACATGATGTGTCTAATAATAGAAACAACATCAACTGAATATCTGGAGCAAATATCTGCAATTTACATCCTATTTGCTGTACTCCCGTTGGTTTTAACTCGGCGTTGACACCAAACAATTTTGACCTCCTGAATGTGAGATCTCTTGGTAATAAGTCCTTTATCATTAATGAGTTTATTGTTTCTAATAATCTGGACTTTTTTATGATTACTGAGACATGGCTGTCCCCAGAGGACACTGTTCCCCTGATTGAGGCTCGGCCCCCTGATTTTGCATATTTTCATATTCCCAGTCCCTCTGGTAAATGGGGTTGCCTAGCTGTTTTGTATAAGTTAGGTCTTAAGTGCAATCCTGCTACTTTTGGTAATTTCATCTCCTTTGAGGTTTTTGTTTTTTAATCACTGGCCCTCCCCCTTTACTCTGCATCTTAATTTATAGGCCCCCCTAATTTAGTTAGTTTTATTTCTGAGTTGTCTGACCTTCTATATTGCCATGCCAAAATATGACAGGGTGCTTATTCTTGGTGATTTTAACATTTATGTGTATTGTCCTTCCCATTCCCTGACTTCAATTTTTTTGGATCTTATACACTACTGGGGAGGGGCAGAATGAAGGTGCACTCTTGGGGTCTTGCGGTGTATGGGACATGGGAGCAGCCATTCTAAAGTGCATCTTTTGCCTCTTGCCTCTTCTTTCCCGTCAGTTCTGTTTGGTTCCGATGGACTGTTAAAATTAAAAACCACTCTCGGGGTCGTGCAGTGTATGGGACATGAGAGTTGCCAATAAGAGATCTCTATCTCTCCATTCTTCCATGCCGGCTCCCCACATTTACTTCCCCTTTACTCTGTATCTTAATTTATCCACCCCATCCATTATCCAAACCGCTTATCCTACTCAGGGTTGCGGGGATGCTGGAGCCTATCCCAGCGGTCATTAGGCAGTGGCGGGGAAACAACTTGGACAGGCCGCCAGTCCATCATAGGGCCATCTCAATTTATAGGCCCACTAATTCAGTTAGTTTTATTTCTGAGTTTTCTGACCTTCTATCTACTGTCATGCTAAAATATGACAGGGTGCTTATTCTCGGTGATTTTAATATTCATGTGTATTGTCCCTCCCATTCCCTGACTTCATATTTTTTGGATCTTATAGACTCTTTTAACCTCATTAACCCCCCCCCCTTTTCTCCCCAGTTGCACAATTGCACTTGGCCAGTTACTCCACTCTTCTGAGCTGTCCCGGTCGCTGCTCCACCCCTTCTGCCGATCCGGGGAGGGCTGCAGACTACCACATGCCTCCTCCGATACACTTGGGAGTCGCCAGCCGCTTCTTTTCACCTGACGGTGAGGAGTTCCAACAGGGGGACGTAGCGCATGGGAAGCTCACGCTATTTCCCCCATTTCCCCGTCCTCTGCGAACAGACGCCCCGACCAACCAGAGGGGGCGCCAGTGCAACAACCAGGACACATACCCACATCCGGCTTCCCACCCAGAGAGCCAATTCTGTCTGTAGGGGCGCCCGACCAAGCCGGAGGCAACACGGGGAAATGAACCGGCGATTCTCGTGTTGGTAGGCAATGGAATAGACCACCACGCCACCCAGACGCCATCATTCAATCTGTTAAAGGGGCCACACATTCCAAAGGTCACATTTTAGATCTTGTACTCTCTTCTGGTTTCTCTCTCGAGTGTCTTAATCTGGTGGATATGTAACCTACAAAAAGACTCACTGGTCGATCGACAGTGAATGCTCGGTTACATTGGTGGCAGCGGTGGGATCCGGAAGTGTCCGGAAGCATGCCGATCCTCAAAGGGCGCACTTCCGGGAGAGGGGGACTATTGTAACTTACAAAAAGACTCACTGGCCGACTGCCAGGGGGTCGGCCCCCTTTAAGGAGCCTGAAGACTGTGCGATTTTAGCAATCCTATAAGTTTATTGCAAGCCACACCACGTGATATGGATCTAATAACTTGGGTACGACATCAAGTTTGATGTATGTAGACTGTATGATAACACCTACTAAATCGCAGGCTACAACGCAAGTCCATAAAAACGTCATCAGCGTGCATGCTGCACCAGCGCGCGTAATCAACTACGCCGCTGGTAGAGCAACATGACGCCAAACAGGAATCGAGTCCTTTCAACAGTCGCCGCAGCTCGTTTTGTTGCTCATTTTGTTAGCTCGTTTTAGCGCGTTTTGTTGAATCCATCGCATTTGGGTCACAGATGCTAATAGTCTGTTTGTTTGTGTTTAGTGCCAGCAAGGATTCTGCGTCACATTGATCTGTGCGTCATTTCCTGCTGCGTTTCTATTGGCTGGTTAGTAGACGTCGGTCGTAGCAGCAGTCATATTGTGAGATGGTCATCCTGAATTTCTGAAACTGTCAGACTTTTGTCCCAGGTTATCTTCGGTCGCAAGACCGTAATAACGGCCGTCTCTGAACCTGTCTCACAGTGCGATGCAGGACCACCGTTTTGGAGCCACGACCAAAGATATCGCCATGTTTAGTCATCTTTCGTCTGAGACGCCCAAATCGCGCAGTCTGTTAGCGATGTCGCCTCGTGGTGCAGTACAACTCCGAATCGAATCCCGCAACGGGCGGAAAATATGCTCGATTACAGATATGCTTGTAACTGACCGTAAAGCTGTCGTTTTCTGAGTTTTTACAGCTCGCTATTCCTAGTCACTATCCTAAAACTCGCTCTTGCATTCTCAACGCTGGCTCCGTAGTTAAATTCTGTGACGCTTTTCATTCATCATCCTTTAATCCCTCATCAATCCAGATGCATTGTTAAATTCATTCAATGATCAGTCCTCGACCAAATTGTACCATTTAAAACTAGGAAACAACAATCAAATAACCTCCGCTGGCTGAACGATCACACTCGTGCCACTAGAGCAGTGTTTCTCAACCGGGGGTCCGCGGACCCCTAGTGGTCCGTGGTGTAATTGCAAGGGGTCCGTGAAAATAAAATATCTTGAAAAAAAAGATCCTATGACATTTACAGAAATAGGATTATTTTACTCAAATGTGACTGAGACCTTTATCTACCTGAACTATAAAGGGTAACAGGACTTTTTTCTCTAATTACATCTGTTTCACAAGTGTAATTTATTGTATTTTAATAAGAGATCTCGCTCCCGTTTGCATTGTTAAAAGTTACTGCATAAAAATTCTGTTGTTACATATATCTGAAAGTTACTGAATACATATTCTGTTTTGTTACATATATCTGAAAGTTACTGCATAAGAATTCTGTTTTGTTAACTATATCTAAGTTACAACTGAAAGCTCTTATTTTTGCCCCAAAGAGTGAATAAATGCTATAATGCAATTTAAAATGCAGTTTCTACTGTTTCTACAAATTGCAACCCCCTCCCCCAAGATCAGGTGGAGGGGTCCTCAGGGTAGATCAAAAATACGCAGGGGGTCCAGGACCCCAAAAAGGTTGAGAACCACGGCACTAGAAGACTCTAGATAATCAGAACGACAGTGAAAGGTCAACAGGCACATAACGCCCTTAAAAAACAAACGTTGGAGGAGTTCCAATGTCATGGCGGAGTAAAGACGCGACATCAAGCGCTCCTCACGTATTGCTAATTTAAAAAGACCAAACACTCACGTTTTGTTTATAACAGTTTGGTGTAAAATTTGGCTAACATTTAAGACTGCACGATGACTGGTAAACTACGGTGGCCGACAAGGGCCAAACGCACTGCAGCGGCATAATGCGTCTCAGTTAAGGAAAACAGCTTCAAGTACAGAAACGATTCAAATTCACAAACTCAAACAAAAGTCTAAACGAGGTACAAAAACAGGAACGTGGTGCAAATGAAAAAAACGTGCTGCAAAAAACAAAGACAAATGCAGTGATAAGAGGGCTTTTTAATGCACTATTATAACGGGTGCTTTCTATCGATCTCTAATCATCATCTTATCTTATTAAGCAGGCTAATCTACGTGCAAATATGCAGCCTTGTATCGTCTGGTGTAAAATACAATAAAAAACGTCACGTAATGTGCAGCGTTGTACAGTGATATAAACATAGTATATAAATATAATCAAATAAAAGTCACATTACCGTTCCCGCTGAATGTCGAAACAGTCAGCTGTTGGAGACGGCTGTTCGGTCTCTCTCCATCCCGTGTGTCTTTCCACTGAGCTGTTACGTTGAGAGCGCCCCCTGCAGGTTTGGAGCGTTATGAAGCGTTTTTCTTTTGAAGATCGTTTCTTGGTTTGGATCGTTTCCTTAACTGAGACGCATTATGCCGTTGCAGTGCGTTTGGCCCTTGTCGGCCACCGTAGTAAACCCAGTACGAGAGCAACAAACCCGAGCAAACAAGCGGCCTCGGCTGACGATAACCATACCACACGGCCAGCCACCGACAAAGCTACAAAGCTAATGCTAGCCTGCGCAATTTATCCGTGGCGATGGGAAGGGAATGCTCGACACTATGAGGGGCGAAATCCTTTCTGAGATCCGAAGCACAGTCGCCACATTGCAACCCACAGTCTCCTCTCATGCAGGTTAAATCCAAGAGGTGGGACACGGTTTGAACAATGCCGATAGCAGAGTTGCTACACTGGAGCGCTCCTATGCGGAACCGAAGGCTGAAAACGAGAAGCTTTACGCTCGTTTGGATGATCAGAAAAACAGGTCACGGAGGCAGAATATAAGAGTTGTTGGTCTCAGGGGAAAAAAAACTGAAGGCAGCCATCTCTCCTCCTTTAGGGAATCTTTCCTGGTCTAAGTGTTCGGCACGGACAGCTTCCCTCATAAACCAGAAACTGACCGTGCTCATCACGCCCTCTGACCACCGCAGGCAAACGGGCCCCCGTCCAGCCATGTACACCTGCGTCACTATTGCGCCAAGGAACAGATTCTGCGCCTATCCTGGGAGAGATCGGGGCAGCTGGCAAAGATTAATGCTGCTTTCTTTCAAGTGCATGTCGGATTGATCGGATGATAGTTTTCTCCGAGTGCGGAAGTCGTTCACGCGACTTGCATGCATTCAAGTCGTTTTTGGTCGGAACCCGGGAAGAACAAGACGCCTGCTCTGTTTAGCGTACAGCAAACACATCCAAAGCTGTTCCCAGTACCTTCATGATGTTGAAGAGGACAGGAAACGCATACGGTGATTATTAAACATTTCATCTGGCCAATTATTCCGTTTCTTGATTCTACCACAATTATTTTTTAGCAAACTAACGAAGCTAACTCGTTGACACTGTTGTCACTTTCAGTGGGTTCGGTTCGGTTAACAAGATGCTCCAAACGTTCGTGGTCGAGCGCGGCCAGGTTGAAATAGACAATGACGTCAGAACTCGGCCAGTTCGTGCTGCGTCTAGAATTCCGATGTACCCGACTTGATTATCCGACTTTGTGGGGTGTTCATGTGCTCTTCCAAGTGGGAAGCTCGCATATCCGATAAACCGGACACTACTTTGAAAGCGCCTTAACTTCTACCCGGACCTCAGCACTGACGTAGTGCGGAAGAGAGCTGCGTTCAATCTGGTAAAGAAAACGGCTCGCGAAACCGGCCTGAAATCATCCCTCGCATATCCTGAAACGCTCCGGACAACATTTGAAGCGTCCGAACAAGTCAAGTCGAGTCAATTTTGTTTGTATAGCCCAGTATCACAAATTACAAATTTGCCTCAGTTGGCTTAACAGCAACGTGCGTCTACCTTTGTTGGGGGTAATATCAGCAAGACTCTGGAAACGCCGAGTGGCGCAGGCAGCGAAGCTATGGCCCCGCTGGAGAAATAGCCGGCTGCCTGTCCTTTGAAGTGCAGACGGTCGGTCACAATATGCGCACGGGTAATAATAAAAATCATTTACTCGTGATCATATAGAAAATAATTTATAAATTGTGCCTATTTGCTATGTCAGACTGTCGCCAATAATAGATCCAGTGTCGGCGCTACGGGAGGGGGCATTGGTCGGTCCCCGCCAAATGAAAGTTGTGCCCCCCCCGCCAATTACCCAGTGATGATGTGAAAATTAGTACTTAAACATCATGTAAAAAATAAAATTAATTAATGCACATAGCACATTTAAATGCATAATCAATAATAATAATAATAATCAATTAAAATAAAATGCTTAAATTTCGTGATTGTGGAGGAGCGGGGTTAGCAGGACACCGGATCGGAACATCAGTGTGTGATTTTGTCCATTCAGGTGGTAATTGCGTGACACACAGGAAAAGGATTCTTTAAAAACGTGGCAAAATCGACTGAGCTAGCTAGCTGTAAAATCATGATGGATATAAGAAAATGGCTTTCTCGTGGTCCAAACAACAAGTCTACACCAGCAGAAAGAGAAAGGACAGATGCTGCAACAACACCCGAGAAAACAGTTGGGGCCGAGGCGGTGCAACAAGCGAAGATAGTGCCGTTAACACCTCAGCGGCTACTGTTGGTCAAGTGGAGCCGCTGCCACCGGACCCCCTCCCCCCTCCTCCTCCTCCATTCCCATCGGCTGCTTCTGCTGCTCTGCCGCCGGGACTGTTGCAAGCGCAGGCCCCTGATGATCTTGGCAATGACAAACCAAACCAAGTCATTTCAGAACGTTACCCAGTCCGTTTGTACAAGGGTAAAAGACGCTCGTTTGTTAGTGCACGGTACAAGGACAGAGGCTGGTTGGAGTATAGTGTCAAGGCAGACGCTGCATATTGTTTTCCCTGCCGTCAATTTAGCACTGCCGGGGCATCGGTGGACTCAGCCTTCATGGTCAGGGGTTTTGGAGACTGGAAGCATGCAGTGGAAAAGGTTAAAGGCTTTCACAAACATGCCAACTCTAAGGAGCACCTTAACTGTTACACACTGTGGAAGGAAAGAGAGAGACGAACCAAAAGTAGCAAGGAAATCTCAACACTTTTTAACGCTGACCAGCTTAAAAAAATAGATATTATGTTTCCTCCTTGGTTGATGCTATTGTTTTTCTGGCTTCTTCTTCTGACGGCCCTAATGCTCATGCCCCCCCCCCCCCCCCGTGAAAACCGTAGGCCCGGCCGTCAGATTTGCTCTGGCGCCGACACTGAATAGATCTGTAAGATTTGTTTGAGTCTTTGACAGCCTTTTTCAGTTCACAATTGTAATTCGTGTTTATTATCCATGCCAGACTATTGCCAATGACACGATCCAGTCTTAGATATATGGTTATTCTCAATCGTTCCTATGTTTGGAGGCTGCCACTAAGACCTCGTTTAGACTGGCAGCCCAAATCTGATTTTTGGCAAATCCAGATTGGAATCTGATTTCTTTTATGTAGTCTGAACAGCAAAAATACACATTGGACACTGATCTTTGCAAATCAGATTTGAGCCACATTCGGAGGTGGTTTCATATCTGATTCAAATCTGATTTCTAAAAGTGTGTCTCAGTCTGGACGCTCTAGCCACTCATCGGATTTCCAACTGCCCATTACGTCACTCGCAACACAACACAACACAACACAACACATGCTAACGTCAGATTCTGAGCGCGGAAGTTCAAACCCACATGCAACGAGACGGAAGACGACCTAAAACATGGAGAACAATAGTCCCTGGACAGACGAAGAAAACCCCATCTAGAATAGAATAGAAAGTTTATTTCGCCATATATAACCAGTGCGAATACAGGTACATTGGGATTCTTGTTATCGCTTGTCCTTACATTGTCTTACCAGTTCTACTCAATTCCTTATTTCAGTTCCTAGGTTCACAACTAAACAGTTCATGTTTATGTGACTATGACCGTAATATAGGCGGTGCTAATATTAATATTCAAGTAATATTCACCTTGTTTTAAAGCCACGAATGATGCTTTGCAGGTGTTCGCCCACTGGAAGCCTGAAGTACTCGTTTCGCAGTGCAGACAAAGCGGTACAAACTTCATGCACAATCACGCACACAGTCGCTTTTCCCATGCCATAGAGACGTGCAACGGTTCGGTATCTTGACCCGGTGGCTAGCCAATACAGGGCAACTGCGACCCGCTTCTCCACACATATTGCCCGCCTGAGCCGCATGTCACGTCGTACGAGACTGGGTCGTAAGCGGTCACAGGTCATATCAAATGTTATATCATATCAAATGTTCCCCGGCGCATTCTGAAGTTGGCAAGCCACTTGTCATCGTCAAATGTCCCGAGGACTACATTTTCCCACCAGTCAACACTTTTCGGGTTGCCCCACACCTCGCGCTGCCTAGCGAAGCCTACCGTGACTGCAGCACGGAATATTGTGGTATATACCAGCCTCATCCATCGCTGATATTGTCTGGTGCGACGGAGGAGTTCTGCACCGCGACTTGACAGTGCCTGAAGGGTGAGAGGACATATCTCCATGGTGTTTTGTTGTTGTCTGTCTGCACAGAAGTCGCCAGCATATTACGTCATACAATACACGTACAATACAGCAACCAATCTGATGAGGCAGATTCCTGTTTCTAAGGATTAAATTTACCTACACGTAGAGATAGATAAGTCCAATCTTGATAGCAGTTTGACGGTGGAAGAGGTTCGGGAAGCCATCAAGTGTATGCAGTCAGGGAAAACACCTGGGCCAGACGGGTTCCCAGTGGAATTTTTTTAAGAAGTTCTCAAATGAACTCTCCCCATTACCCCTGAAAATGTATAATCAATCCCTCAGATGGTCAGCTACCACAAACGCTGAGACAAGCTTTAATATATCTCATCCCCCCAAAAGATAGATCCTCTGCGCCATGAATCCTATCATCCAATCAGTCTCCTTAATGCGGATTTTAAAATTCTTGCAAAATGTTTAGCCAAGCGCTTTGAAGGGTTCTCCCAGCCCTTATTTTACCTGATCAATCAGGATTTATTCAGGGTAGGCACTCCTTCAATAATACTCATAGGCTTTTTGATATAATATACACCCAATCGAAATCTGCTTCACCTGAAGTTGTCGTTGCCTTAAACGCGGAGAAGGCTTTTGAATGGGAATGGAGTTTCCTTTTCGACGCACTTTCAAAATTTGGCTTTGGACTCATCTTTATTTCTTGGGTTAAATTATTATATAACAGCCCCTTAGCATCGGTTCGAACTAACAAGGTACAATCAAGATATTTCCCTCTGTATAGGGGAACAAGACAAGGTTGTCCACTCTCCCCATTGCTTTTTGATTTAGTGATCGAGCCACTTGCAGCTTCCTTACGACAGTGTGGGTCCTTTGAAGGGCTAACCCGAGGTGGTAGGGTACACAGGGTGTCATTGTACGCTGATGACCTTCTCTTATATATCACCGGACCAGCACTGTCTCTTCCCTCTATTCTATCTAGGCTGGAACAATTTGGGAATCTCTCCAGATACAAGTTGAACCTGCAAAAAAGTGAAGTCTTCCCACTGAACCCTGCTGCCCTTTGTATCCCTGCCTCTATGTTCCCCTTCAGGAGAGTGACCTCAAATTTCAAATATTTGGGGATTGTGATTCCTCGCTCCTTTCAGCTTTTACACAAACTAAACTTCTCCCCTTTAATTGACAAATGCAAACAAGATATGGAGCGCTGGCGTACATTACCATTATCAATGGCTGGGTGCATTAGCTTGCTTAAAATAAATTTTGCCCCTAAATTCCTGTATCTTTTTCAGAACATTCCTATGTTCATTTCGAAAAGGTTTAGCTTTCTTGAAGGGATGTTCTCTTAACTTTATCAAGGATGGCAGACAGACCTGGATACGTAAGGACTTCCTACAACGTCCCAAAGCACTGGGAGGGATGGCTATGCCCAATCTTCTTTACTACTACTGGGCTAATAATATCCAGAAGGTTGTCATGCATGTTCAAAGCAGCTCGCTTGAGCACACACCTGAGTGGGTGAAGATAGAATCACAGGACCTTTCTATTCATTCCTTAGTCACTTCCCCATTACCAATGGTAATTGACACACCACACAAAAATCCAGTTACATCTCATATAATCAGAATATGGACTCAAGTTAGGAAAACATTTGGTCTGCAAAAAGCATCCTTAATGACACCCATTATGTCAAACCACCTCTTTACCCCTAATAAGTTAGATATGGCGATTCGAGCATGGCATGGGAATGGAATTCGATTTATAACGGATTTATACTTTGATGGCATATTTGCTTCATTCAATCAATTGATAGAACATTGTTGCCTACCCCACTCCCACTTCTACTGCTATTTACAGATTAGGGATTTTGTTCAGAAGGGTTTCCGTCCTTTCCCTGGGATATCTCCACCAACATCAACAGATACACGTTTAGCCGCAGAGTCTAGTCTCAAGGGCACCATCACAGGGATCTATAATAAACTAGCCACTATAAATCCTCAGCCATTGGTTAGCCTTAGAAACCTCTGGGAGCAGGATCTTGGTACTCCTCTCCCTGGTGATCTGTGGGATGCAGTTTTGGCTCAGGTACACTCTTCCTCTTCATGCAGTAGATTTAGGCTTATTCAGTTTAAGACTGTTCACCGTGTCCCCTTACCAAAGCTAAATTGGCCAAAATTTACCCCAGTATCAACCCCACTTGTGACAGATGTAAACGTGCACCAGCTACCTTGTTGCATATGTTTTGGACATGCTCTGATCTACATACATTTTTGTCAGTAATATTTAAATCCTTAAGCGAAATTTTCAGTACAACTATTGATCCGCATCCTTTAATTGCCATACTTGGTGTGAGACCGGAAGAATGTGACTGGCCATCTAACATGTATAAATTGGTGGCCTTTACTACATTACTCGCTTGGCACTTAATACTCTTAAATTGGAAGAGCTCAAGACACCCATCCCATGTCAGCTGGATCAGGGATAATATGTTTCATCTGAAGTTGGAAAAGATAAAATTTACCTTCAGGGGTAACAGGGACAAGTTCAAGAAAGTCTGGATGCCTTTTCAGACTTAGTTTTGACACTTTAACCAGTATAACAAACTTGACTCGAGTAAAGAATGGCCCAACTACTACTGATCGTAAGCCGAGAACCATGCTGATTATTTTTCTTGAACTTTTTTTTTCTTTCTTCGATTTAGTTGTATGTAATGTCATTATTTCTTTAATCTGTATTTCTCCTTGAGGATTTTGGAATGTCGGGAGGTAGGTGGGGGAAGGTGAGGGGTTTACGGTGTTAAATTATTCAATATGTGACTTGTATATATTAAAATTGTAAATGCCAATAAATATATTTTCAAAAAAACAAAACAAAACAAATGTTAATTTACCAGAAGGCAGTCAAGGATGCGAGATCAGCATACTTCTCTGAACTGATATCTAGAAATAACCACAATCCTAAAGTTCACTTTAGAGTAACTGATTCTGTTATTAATGGTCCCTCCACTTCCTTTTTTAAACCAGATGTTGAGTTGTCTGAAACATTTCTCACTCATTTTGTAAATAAAGCGGAGAATATCCAGTCCCAAATCAAGCCTAGCCCTTGCATTCGTTCCATTCCCCATGTTAATTCTGCCTCTTTTACCCAATTTCAACCAATTACAGTATCAGTGTTAGAGAGTACAGTCTCCAATATGAACTCCTCCTCCTGCATCTTAGACATCACTCCCACTAAGCTGCTCAAGGAGGTATTTTCAACTGTTAGCCCCAATTATTCTGCAAATTCTTAATGATTCTCTGGCCTCTTGTTCTTTTCCAGGCAGTTTTAAGCATGCCTTTGTGCACCCATTGCCGAAGAAACCTAATTTAGATCCCCTGTCCTTAAGTAACTACAGGCCAATCTCCAAATTGTCTCTTTTTTTATCTAGGGTTCTGGAGAGAGTAATTTCAACTCAGTTGGCATCTTTTATGAACACTAATAGTATTTATAAGTTTTCAGTGTGGTTTGAGAGCACTCAGTTCTTGGCCCCCTTCTGTTATCTTTAAACATGCTGCCCCTTGGCCAGGTCATTCACAATCACTAAGTGTTTTACCATTTTTATGCTGATGTCACTCAGTTATACATGCCACTAAAACCCACAGATCCTAGTACCCAGGAAAATCTCAAAACTTGTCTCTGACATTAAATCCTGGATGTCTAAAAATGTTTTTAAATTTAATCATAAGTCTGATGTCATTCTGTTCGGTCCCCCAAATTCCATCAGCCCTTTTGGTACTAATCTTGGTGGTCTGTCAGGTAGTCTTAAGCAGGCTGCTAGGAATCTTGGGGTAATATTTGATGCTAACCTCAGTTTTGATAATCAAATCAGACGTGTTGTTCAGTCATGCTTTCTCCAGCTCAAGTTAATCGCCAAAATTAGGTAATTTTTATCAATTGCTGATCTGCAAAAAGTTGTACATGCTTTTATCTATTCTTGGCTTGACAATTGTAATGCACTTTATTTTGGTACTAGCAAGGGCTCCCTCCACCGTCTACAGTTGGTACAAAACGCTGCTGGTCAGCTCATTACCAGGACAAAGACGCATGACCATATCACTCCTGTACTTGCCTCCCTACACTGGCTCCCTGTTATATTTGGAATTGATTCAAAAAATTTATAGCTCACTTCTAAGGCTTTAAATGGTCTTGCTCCTATGTACATTTCTGATTTATTGACTTGGTACATAACTTCTCGACCATTAAGATCTGCAGATAGAGCCCTGCTAGTTATTCCCAGGTCTCGGTTCGTTACAAACGGTGATTGGGCTTTTGTTGTTAGAGCCCCCACACTACGAAACTCTCTTACTATTGAACTAAGACAAACCAAGTCTCTAGCGTCTTTTAAATCTCATCTTAAAACTTTTCTTTTCAGGAAAGCTTTTACATTTTTTTTCGGACCCCCCCTCCCTTTCTCCTCAATTGTACCCGGCCAATTACCCCACTCTTCCGAGCCGTCCCGGTCGCTGCTCCACCCCCTCTGCCGTTCCGGAGAGGGCTGCAGACTACCACATGCTTCCTCCAACACATGTTGAGTCACCAGCTGCTTCTTTTCACCTGACAGTAAGGAGTTTAACCAGGGAGAGTAGCGCATGGGGGGGATCACGCTATTTCCCCTTCCACCTGAACAGGCGCCCCGAGTGACCAGAGGAGGCGCTAGTGCAGCGACCAGGACACATACCCACATCCGGCTTCCCACCCGCAGACAGGCCATTTGTATCTGTAGGGACGCCCGACCAAGCTGGAGGTAACATGGGGATTCGAACCGGCAGTCCCCATGTTGATAAGCAATGAAATAGACTGCTACGCTACCCAAGCGCCCAGCTTTTAAAAATGTTTGATATTTGTTTTTATTTATTTAAAATGTTTGTGTTTATACTTACTTATTTGGTCTTATTCTTATTTTTGCCTTGTCTGGTTTTATTTCTTTGAAAGCACTTTGTAAGATTGTTTTAGAAAAGTGCTACATAAATAAAGTTATTATCATTCTTATTATTTTATATAATCCCCAAATCAAATAACATGCATGTCTATGGACTGTGGGAGGAAACCTGCAAAAACAGGATGGACATACTGTAAAAACACTACACAGAATACTACTACTACTACCTAAAACGTTAATGACAGGGACATGCACAGACATTTTGAGGGGCAGGGTCTCAAGCCAAGAAAAAGCCCCCCCCCCCATCCTGATGTTGGCACACTACATCATGATACCATTAAATAGTACAGTATGTCTAAACACACACTAATTCACACACACTAATTCACACGCACGAGTGCGTCTAGCGGTTAGCGATGCCTCCTGCGGTGCGGGCGACACGGGTTCGCTTCCCGGCCGCGGCAGTTCCTGTGGTTGCGTTGTCCCCTGAATTCGCTACAATATGCAGCTCTAGCTGCTTTAAGAAATGGAAACGGATGATCCGCTGTGGCGACCCCTAACGGGAGCAGCCGAAAGTAGTAGTAGTAGATGCAGCTCTAGCTGTCTTTGCCTGAAAACAATTGCATAATTTAGCATGATTCGGCGGTCAAACTATCTGAACCGAGAAGAACGAGAGAGAACGCACATTTAACTTAAGTTAATGTTAACTAACGTTAGCGTTATGAAATGCTGAGCTGAGGTAATGTGTAACGTTAATGTCAAGCAAACGTGACAAGCTTGTTATTAGCTAACATGGTAGGAGATTTATATACAGATATATCGCTTTAACAATTGTATTTGTCAGAAATAATTTCCT
The DNA here is from genome assembly GCF_029633865.1 of Lampris incognitus. Lineage (NCBI taxonomy): Eukaryota > Metazoa > Chordata > Actinopteri > Lampriformes > Lampridae > Lampris > Lampris incognitus. The sequence continues at coordinate 10,791,588 of NC_079221.1, read as the reverse complement.
TAATTTAGTTTGATAAGGACTCACCCTTGACCCTTCGCACACTGCTGTCAGTGCAACAACTGCCTTCGCTCGGTTCGCACGCAGCTAGTGTGACATCACTCATGTGACAATTAGCAGCTGCCTGCTGCCCTTCTCTCCTGTTGTCATTGCCCTATCATCATATTATAATGACAATGGCGATTTAATTTTGGTCTAATAACAGTAATTATAACACTAACAGCAGCAGCAACAACAACAACAAAATAATAATAATAATAATAATAATAATAATAATAATAATAAAACAAATTGGTCCAGAGGGGCACTTCAGGCCAATGAGGGCAAAGGGGCAGTGGCTCGAGCTGCTATAGCTATAATGTCTGCACGTCTATGGTTAATGATATGAGTATGGCTGTTGTTAACATACATATTTTGTTTGACATTAAACCGGTTTTAGACTTTACCTTGCTAAGAGATGAGCCACCACAACAACCCACAATGTGTCTATGGAAATTGAACGTACCTGTGGGTCTTACCTGGGCGTGTCTCCAACATCGCAGTAAGGTGAGGAGACATTTGAAACTTAGACGGCCACCTCCTCTGTATTATTTAAATACCACTGAAGAAACTACCTCCGTGCCTCTCAGGGACGATGGATAGCCGAGTGAAAGAAAGTGTTGATCAACCTCTCGTAACCAACGACGCGAACAAAAGGTAAGAATAATGTTGAAACATGTTCTATTTGATGTTCTGGTTCAATTTCGCTTTATGAATCCTAGCTTTTTACAGAACCGGTCTTTATTGCTTGCTACCTGCTATGTAAAAGTATATTTGGAGGTTAGTTAGGTTAGTCAGGATGAGAGTTTACAATATCTCCTATAAGTGTTAGACTTGTGGGCTCACATTGGGTCACTTGCTAAGTTCGCCGCCTCCGGCACCAGTTTTCACACATCCATCCATTATCCAAACCGCTTATCCTGCTTTCAGGGTTGCGGTGATGCTGGAGTCTATCACAATACCTTTTAAACTGTGCAAAACATCCGGTAAAACAACGCAGCTGAATGTGGCTTTTGCTGTCATACAAACAGACGTGTCATACTCCAGCTTGAATTCTATGATCTTTATACTTGTCCCCTTGTGAAAAGTAATCTGATACTGAAGGATTCAGCTGCGTCATTCGATCTCTAGGCCACAGAAAGTCTGCCTGGTTGCAATCATTGTCATGCCAATCATCAGGGAAAAGAGACAGGAAGAACAGATGAAAGAGGAGAATGACCCTGTTGTTATTGTAATCCTTGTTTCCAAGTTTCTGGTCAACACCATTGGCTATCTATGAGCTCTTTCAAGGCCCAATCCGTGATTTATTTGACCATATAAACCGGAGGTATATTAACATACAGAAATGAAGAGTTGAGTAATAGATACGCACTTTATGTTTTTCTCAACTATCATAGCTATAAATATCAGCCTGTTTTACTCCAGTGTTACAAACATCACCGATGTAAAGAAACATCTTTATGTGTGCTCAATAATCCAGGTAAGAAAATCAAAGAAGGTTGAATCACTTCATCTGGACACAACGTTTACTGACATACGTTTCATCACTTAACTAAGTGACATCTATCCATCCATCCATTATCCGAACCGCTTATCCTGCTCTCAGGGTGGCGGGGATGCTGGAGCCTATCCAGCAGCCATTGGGCGGCAGGGAGGGAGACACCCTGGACAGGCCACCAGCCATCACACAGGACTGACATACGCGCGCGCGCGCGCGCGCACACACACACACACACACACACACACACACACACATTCATACTTAGGGGCAATTTAGTACGGCCGATTCACCTGACCTACATGTCTTTGGACTGTGGGAGGAAACCGGAGCACCTCGAGGAAACCCACACAGACACGAGGTGAACATGCAAACTACACACAAAGAACGACCTGAGACGACCCCCAAGGTTGGACTACCATGGGGCTCGAACCCAGGACCTTCTTGCTGTGAGGCGACAGCACTAACCACTGCGCCGCCGTCTTCGGTCTTAACTGACTGCAGGTATCCCCACCCTTATAAACAATACAGTAAAATACAGTTGCATAACGACCGAAACCAACGATCAGTTTCATATGCAAATATGATGGTGACCATTAACTAGAGTTTCAATGGCCATGTGTACTATTCACAGAGGATTTGGGGATGTTTGCAATCACAGTATTGTAAAATGGGGACAGATGGCACCACCTAGCCATTGGTTCAGATTTGTGGGCGACACCTGGGTTAAAATTAAATCTCAGGACATACCACATTTCCGCAACCACATTAACTCTGTGAACAACCACATTAAGTTCAACAGTGAGGATGTGAAAAATTACAGGTTAGCCTTCTTAGACTGTAAAATTGCAATTAGTGATAGGGACATTTGATTGTTGACGTTTACCGTAAACCAACACATACTGAGTCGTACTTAAGTTTTGACTCTCATCATCCACTGGAGCACAAACTAGGAGTCATCAGGACGCGTACCACCCTGGGAACCATCACCCTCCAGCTGCCCCTGGCTAGCAGCCGAAGCAAGTCCAATGAGCACCGCTACCAAGGAGGCGATCAAGCCCGCCAGTCTGCTCTGTAAAGTTATTGAATCTAATTCCAAGGCAGCAATGTAGTGTTTAAATTCCTTTATTAACTTATTCAGCTTCCATGCTTGGCAATCGCAACTATCTAAAACGATTCTACAGTTTCGGGGTTTTTCTTCTTCTTTCTTTCAACCCACAACCATTTACAATAAAATGAACCAAGAGCGCCCCTCAATGGATAAAATAAAACAACAACATATAAACCATAAACATTACATGCTCCTCCTCACGAACTCAAAAGATCCCTCTGAAGGGAAACAGCTAGCTCACAGCGGTTAGCAAGCTTGTCAGGGTCCCGCAGTGCCAACTTGTAGAGTCAGTTAGCCAGTTAGGTACCACCAGTAGCTAGCTAACTAGCATTACTCAAATAAACACTGTGAAACTCAAAATCACGGAACAAGAAAACGCACAAGGAGGAAGGATGATCCCAATGACCAACGCTGTTTTACACTTGTGGACCTCACAAATATACATTATACTTCGTCTCCACAAAACCAGCGGTGACACAGAGCAGCACAAGAAGTAACCTCTCTCTTCAGCGTGTCGACTCAGACCCCCAGATTTCGCCGTGATTTCGCGGCTACAGTGAATTAACAAATTATGATTGGCTCTTTACAAAATTCAAATAAAAACACGTTAAATGATTGGCTCATCACAAAATTTCACCTCAACAGCGGGAATCTCTACACTACAGAGCATCCTGGTAAATGTAGTAACTGCAGAAACAAGATACAGGACATACAGTTGAAAAAAATTTCTATATAGTGTGCATTAATCGTATTTTACAGGTCCTTACACTCTCCCCCCACCAAATATACAGCATGCCCCCATGCGGACGTAAGCAATAAGGTGAAACAAACAAATTAAACAATCAAAACAACAAACATAGTCTAGTACTCAAAAACTAACTATGGGTGTAATGGCATGCATAGTGCATGGCACAAGTAAAGGCCTATGTGTACAGTTGTTACATGGAGCTTGTGAGTTACACCACCAGGCATGAGAACTATTGTAATTATCAAGGAAATGTGAAGTCTATAAAGTTGCTAGGTGAACCCCACAATGTCGTGATGCTACTACACTGTTCCTACTCTGCACTCCCAGTCTGCCATAAGTCAAGTAGGTTCTGTGAATAATGTTGAACTGCAAAAGTTTATGGCGGCTGTTATATGAGAAGGTAAGTGCCCTCTCACAAAACGATTCCCATTCGTTTTCTGCAAAAGAATAATTTAGGTCTTGCTCCCATTTTATCCTATTGTTTAGGGGTTTAGTCTCTGTGAGGGCCAAGATTCTATTATAAGTTAAGGATAAGATGCCTTTGGGTTGTGTGATACCTTGTAGAATATCATCGATTGGGAGGGGCTTTAGTAAAGTGGAGTTTCCTCCCTGACATGTGCTGATATAGTGTGTTTAATCTGCAAGTATTTGAAGAAATTAGTAGTAGGGAGGTGGAAGGCTCTACATTGCTGTTCAAAGGTCATAACAGTTTTATTCTAATAAAGATCCCCAATTTTTTTAATTCCCCAAATGAATCATATCTTGGTTCTGCCATCTCTAAGTGCATGTGATAAATCAGGGTTAATGTGGAAGGGAGTATTACAGTGGAGTGCAAAGACACTATCAAGACGTGTCTGAATGTCAAACCAAATTCTGGCTGTGTGTTTGATAAATGGGTTACCAGTAACATTTTTCAAGAGTATGATATGACTGGATAAAAGGGATGCCGGCCAATGGCACGGCTGATGTATGGCACTGTTCTATTTGTTTCCAAGGTGGGGGGTAAACTAGATCTGTCTGCCAGAGCCATAATGGCCTGAGCTGAGCTGCCCAGTGATAAAATAAGATAAGATAAGATAAAATAAGATACTTTATTGTCATTGTGTAAGATAAGATACTTTATTTTAATTGTGTACACACAACGAAATTTCGTTTGGTGACTCTCAGACCAGCAACACTAGACAAGGTAAATGATTAAAAAAATAATATAATACAGCTGAAAGTCAGGGAATTTCAATCCTCAATACTGGGGGGTATTATAAAGGGTTTTGATTTTGACTCTAGGGAACTTCCTCTTCCAGATGAATGTTGATATTATCCTTTGTAGATTTTTTAAGAATTTCTTATGTACAGGTATGGGGAGGGACTGAAAAAAGTAAAGAAATTTAGGTAGGACGTTCATCTTACTCACAGTTTACTCGCTTGAGAAAAGAAATCTGCAACTGCATCCATCTGTCCAGGTCATTTTCCACCTTTTTAAGTAGCAAGTCATGGTTTAGGGAGAAATTTTTATCTAATTGGTTAGGGATCTTTAAGCTCAAATATGTTATGAAGTGAGTGTTCCACTGAAAGTGAAAGTTGGTCCTAGAGGTCTTTTCAGCTAAAGAACTAAGGGGCATGGCCACACTTTTTGTGCATTAATCTTATATCTGGTAATCACACCATAGTTAAGCAAGAGATCCGTGAGGGCAGGCATGGATGAAGCTAAGTCGGAAAGAAACAAAATTATTTCATCCGCATACAGAGAGATGACATGTTTCTCACCCCCCAATATGACCCCAGGGATAGAGTTGTGCGACCTCACTGCAATAGCAAGAGGTTCCATTGCTAGCGCGACGAGTAGGGGGGAGAGGGGGCAACCCTGTCTGGTGCCGTGTGAGAGGGGGGAAAAGGTGGCGATATAACAGCACTGGTCTGTATTCTGGCAGAAGGGTTAAGATACAGCATGCGTATCAACCTTAGTATATATGGGCCGAAATTCATTCTGCGAAGGACCGCAAAGAGAAAGTGCCACTCTATATGGTCAAAAGCCTTCTCTGCATCTAGTGAGATAGCTATGATCAGTTTTTCCATGGATTTGGCACAGTGCAGTATGTTAAGGAATCTCCTTACGTTGTCTATTAAGGAATGATTCTGTATGAATCCAGTCTGGTCTGTACTCATGAGTGCAGGAATTACTCTCACAAACTGAGTGGCTATAATTTTGGTTAATATTTTTATTCAGATGACACAAAAGTGAGATTGGCCTATATGATTTGCACAGATTAGGGGCCTTCCCTGATTGCGGTAAAACTATAATAAGGGCCTGCTCCAGGGATTCAGGTAACCGGTTATTTACTATGGAATGATTGAACATGTCTAGAAGAGGGTCTATTAATTTATTGGCAAATGTTTTGAAGAAATCTCTATTTAGAATCAATCAGGCCCTGGAGCTTTACCCGAGGGCAATTGCGCCATAGCGTCTAATACCTATTGTTTGGTTATCTCACGATCGAGATCTCCTTTCATTGTTTCTAATAGTTTAGGGATATCTAGATTGTCCAGACATATCCTGTGTCTTCTCACCCTGCGAGGAGTAAAGAGATTTGTAGAAGTCTAAGCTTTGATTTATGAGCATTGGGTTGCGGACCAACTCCCAACCATCACACCGCTTAATGGCCGGAATACATCTAGCCGCTTCCTTCCTTCTTATCTGCCATGCTAATAATTTCCCTGCTTTATTGCCTTGTTCATAATAGTGTTGTTTGAACCAAGCCATCGCGTTCTCCACCTCCCGTGTAGTAACAGCATTGCATTCCGCCTTTTTGATAATCAACTGATCTAAAGTTGCTTGTGATTGTGACTGAAAGTGTTGCTTTTCAAGTTCTTTGATGTCCTCTAAAGAGTTTAGATTGGATTGATATTGGGTTTTTTTGCCAGGAAGAGTAACTAATTATGATACCTCTTATATAAGCTTTGAGGGCCTCCCAAATGATAGACGGAGAAGCAGAATTTTTGTTTGACGTTAAGTACCAGTCCAAGTGTTCATTAATTATTTTGATGAAGGCCCTGTCATTGACTACGTGGTTGGGGAATCTCCAGCGTTTGGAGTTTGTATGGGGGTCCTTAATAGCCATCTGAAGCAAAAGGGGCGCATGGTCTGAGTGTGTTGGCTAAATATTCACAGGATGAGACAAGGTGGATTTTTGCGATGTGAATAAAGAAGGTATCAGTCCTAGAGTAGATGTTGTGCATATGCAAGTAGAAGCTATATTCACGTTGAGATTTATGTCCTTCCCGCCAAATATCGACTAAAGATGGGTCTAAAAGTTATTTTTCCAAGGGCTTTAGCTGCTGAAGTTAAACGTCTAGGAGTGGAGGAGGACCTGTCCATAATGGGGTCTATTACCAGATTGAGATCGCCACCAATTATAAGCTCTGAGGGGGTGCATGATACTTTAAGGAAGAGATTCACATAGAACTTAGGGATCGTCTTGGTTTGGGCCATAGATGTTAAGCAGTGATCAGTTGATCTCCAATATGCCCCCTGACTAAAATATATATGCCCTCCCTATCCTTCTCAACCTGTTCTGCTTGGAAGGGAACCCCCTTTCTTATCAGAATACCCCCCCCTTGCAAGAGAAGTAAAAGAGGGATAAAATATTTGGCCTTGCCATTGTCTCCCCAATTTGCAATGCTCTATGCCATTTAGGGGAGACTCTTGTATATAAACCACATCAATTTTATGCCTTCTAAGGAAGCAGAGGATTTTACGTCGCTTGGTTTAGTCCGTTAGTGTTCCATCTTAAACACTGTTATGGCTGCGCACATGTGGTTGTTATGGATACAGTTGGTAGATCACAGCAACTAAAATTGTAGCATAACTGAAAACATGATTTGGCTGTGCCATGAGGGGTAGCTTGAGTAAAAAAAGAAGGAATGAAAATAAATAAAAAAAACAAATAAGTACAAGAATATTGGTGAGTCAAGTTCGAATAAAAGAACTGCCCTGTCCGCTACCCATCCTCTCCCCCTCAAAACCCACCCACCCCATAAGAACGAAAACTGGCCTGTTTCTTCCCATTGTCATGCGTAGTAACAACATACACTACCCTAGCAGGTGAAACCAAGCTGCCTAAACTAAATCAGAGTATTTATTAACCAAGTAGGGATAACTCAACAACCAAGCAACAACAAAGGAACAGCCAATTAAGAAACACTTACAATGCGTCCATGATGCCCAAAGGACATACACTCACCAGCCACTTTATTAGGCACACCTGTCCAACTGCTCGTTAACGCAAATTTCTAATCAGCCAATCACATGGCAGCAACTCAATGCATTTAGGCATGTAGACATGGTCAAGACGATCTGCTGCAGTTCAAACCGAGCATCAGAATGGGGAAGAAAGGTGATTTAAGTGACTTTGAACATGGCATGGTTGTTGGTGCCAGACGGGCTGGTCTGAGTATTTCAGAAACTGCTGATCTACTGGGATTTTCACGCACAACCATCTCTAGGGTTTACAGAGAATGGTCCGAAAAAGAGAAAATATCCAGTGAGCGGCAGTTCTGTGGGCGAAAATGCCTTGTTGATGCCAGAGGTCAGAGGAGAACGGCCAGACTGGTTCGAGCTGATAGAAAGGCAACAGTAACTCAAATAACCACTCATTACAACCAAGGTATGCAGAAGAGCATCTCTGAACGCACAACACGTCGAACCTTGAGGCAGATGGGCTACAGCAGCAGAAGACCACACCGGGTGCCACTCCTGTCAGCTAAGAACAGGAAACTGAGGCTACAATTCGCACAGGCTCACCAAAATTGGACAATAGAAGATTGGAAAAACGTTGCCTGGTCTGATGAGTCTCGATTTCTGCTGTGACATTCGGATGGTAGGGTCAGAATTTGGCGTCAACAACATGAAAGCATGGATCCATCCTGCCTTGTATCAACGGTTCAGGCTGGTGGTGGTGGTGTAATGGTGTGGGGGATATTTTCTTGGCACACTTAGGGCCCCTTAGTACCAACTGAGCATCGTGTCAACGCCACAGCCTACCTGAGTATTGTTGCTGACCATGTCCATCCATTTATGACCACAGTGTTCCCATCTTCTGATGGCTAATTCCAGCAGGACAACGTGCCACGTCATAAAGCTCGAATCATCTCAGACTGGTTTCTTGAGCATGACAATGAGTTCACTGTACTCAAATGGCCTCCACAGTCACCAGATCTCAATCCAATAGAGCACCTTTGGGATGTGGTGGACCGGGAGACTCGCATCATGGATGTGCAGCCGACAATTTTCCGCAACTGCGTGATGCTATCATGTCAATATGGACCAAACTCTCTGAGGAATGTTTCCAGTACCTGTTGAATCTATGTCACGAAGGATTAAGGCAGCTCTGAAGGCAAAAGGGGGTCCAACCCGGTACTAGCAAGGTGTACCTAATAAAGTGGCCAGTGAGTGTATGTGAACGGTCATTTTCCTGATCACAAGGAGTCAGTGACAATCATGGTATCAAGCCAGCACTTCCAGATGGCGTCTCCCCAAGTAATGCTCTGCCGGCACCGGAGAGGAAAAGGTGCGTCTGCCCTCCGGTAGATCTATGACCAGGTCAGTGGAATGAAGTAGTCTGAAGGAAATGTTCTTGTGCAGTTTTTTCTTCATCCGTGTGAAGGCCTTCCTTTTTTTGTAGAGAACAGTGGACATATCTCTGAATATCATAAGGTATTTTCGTCACGTCTGTAAAGCGAAGCAGACGGATCACTAGGGCCCGAGGTAGGCCGCCTCCATCGGGACGCCGCTGGAGTGGGCGGTGAGCCCGCTCTATCTCAATTGAGTCCCCGGTCTCTAGGCCTAGTATTTTCCGGAGCCATTCTTGTAGGAAGACGACTGCGTTTTCCCCCTCAACTCCTTCTGGAAAGCCAACCAGCCTTAAATTTTGCCTTCTTGCCCTGTTTTCCAAATCATCGAGCATTTCTTTAGCTCGTTAATTTCTCCATCTGTCTTTTTTTTTTTGTAGTCATCGAGGTCTTGGTGTACGAAGTTGAGACTTCCGGTGTAGCTCCTGCTTGTCTTTGATCTCTTCAACACGTTGCCCCTGGGCGCGACTATCGCTGATAAGTGTTTCCACCGACTCCGATATAACATACAACTTGTGGTCCAACAAGGTCTGAATTTTGTTAATCGCTTTGTCCATTTCCTCAAGAAACCACGTCGATGGGGCTTCGGCATTAGCTTTGGTCGGGCTAATGCTAGTGTAAACTACTAATAAGACACGTTAGTCCCTAGCTAACGAATCTGACCCTTTAGCCGAGCGGTTAGCGATGTCGCCTTGTGGTGCAGTACATCCCGTATCGAATCCCGCACGGGGCAAGAAAATAACCGGTTACACTAACGCTAGCCATCCACGGGGTGTTTGTCTTTCTTCCTTTGTCGCTGCTTCAGCTTTTTTTCGGGGACATATCCAATCTAATGGTGTTGAGTTGCGATGAAAGGCGGCAGACGTTGTTTCGGTACTTGCGTTGCACGGAAAGGGGCTCAAATAAAGGAATTAGAATAGGAGCTGGTTTCACTGCGTCCGCCCTCTACGCCGCCATCTTCTTTTCCCCTCCCCCCGCGCAAATCCTTGATAGGGAGGAACTCTGGGTCGAACGGGGAGTCGAAGAGGCCATCTAGTCCATGGGCCAAGACCCAAAATATGACATACCGGTACCATCTTGGTGGGCAAATTCTAGTTGTGATTTTTTTTGTTATCCCCATACATCCCTAGTTTAGGTTTTGATATGATAGACCTCCCAGACTGGTAGCTTTTTAATGGTTCTCACCTCATGAAGTAAACCACCCCCTAAAGTAAGCTGCATGTTTGCCGCTGGTGCATATCCTGGTTTAGGCTCATGGTCAAGACACTTTTCAATGTTTTATAAGATTGTGTTTGGTATCATTTTAAAGGGTGTTTTCTAAGCTTTCATTCAAGCCCACTGGTGAAGCCGTCTGATAAACATATAGGTCACTACAGCTCTTCAAACCATCAAAAACACACATTTTTGTACAATTTTCTCCTAAACTATACAATTTATTTAAGCCCTGTGGTATCAGGGAACATCAGAGACACAAAAGACAGAAGATTACCCACAGCACTCCAAGGATTCAGGAAATGTATACTATACCCATACAATTTCATTGTTAGATGTGATTTCAGGCCTAAAATAAGAGGGATGACTTTGGCCAAAATGAGGTGATAACCACGAAAGAGCTACCAGTCTGAGAGGTCTATCATATCAAAACATAAACTGGGGATGTATAGGTATACAAAAATCACAACTAGAATCTGCCCACCCAGATGGTACCAATATCCGGTCTGGCCCATGGACTAATCTATGTTAAGAGGGAATGAGTTTCCCTGAACCGATTCCCCAACCCTTTGTGAATCGTACACATGGCCATTGTAACTCTAGTTAATGGTCGCGCCCATATTTGTGCATGAAACTGGTCGTTGGTTTCGGTCGTTATGCAACTGTGTTGTTTATAAGGGTGCCTGCAGTCAGTTTAGACTGAAGAGGTCACTTACATGAGTGATGAAACATGTCTGTCAATAAACGTTGTGTCCAGATGAACTGATTCAACCTTCTTTGATGGAAAGAAACCTTTAACATTATGAGAAAGCATTAGAAACACATATTTAATCATTGTTTAGCGTTAGTCCTCATATTAACAGACCTGTCAATCAATTTGGGAGTGACAGCAGCTTCCAATCCTGTGTTTTGTGTTTTGGTAGCAGAGCAACCGGTTAGTTTACATTTGGGTTAAGGATTGTAGCTTTAAGCTCCATGTGGCCTTTTACTGACAGAATTGACCCATATGGATTTGAGAGACCTCATGATTTTGAAAACTACGAGGAGATGATGGATGAGTATGCAGCCGTCCTCAACAGAAGGTCCATGAGATGGTCCAAACTCCTACATGGGCAAACTCATGTGGAAAAGAACTTGAAAGGTTAGAAACACACACACACACACGCACGCACGCACACACACACACACACACACACACACACACACACACACACACACACACACACACAAAGCTAGAAAGAGTACTGAATATCCCTATTAAAGTAAAAGTACTGCTACTTTAGTGATAATTTACTGGAGTACAAGTAACATTGTTAATGAAGAAAATAACTCAAATAAGAGTAAAATGGGTTTCTTAGTGAAAACGTCCTTGAGTAATAACTTTGTGAGGTACTTTTGTTCTTTTCATGTCTATAACCAAAAAAAAAAGAAAAGGAAACGTTCTTTAGATAACATAGCCCTAACCTGGACAAACACACTGGATGAACTGTCGTGGAAATTGCCTGCAAACACTCAAGACTGTTGGAGTAGTGGCTGCCCGGGTGGTGTGGCAGTCTACCCCACTGCCTACCAACACGGGGATTGGCGGTTCGAATCCCCCTGTTACCTCCGGCTTGGTCGGGCGTCCCTACAGACACAATTGGCCATGTCTGCAGGTGGGAAGCCGGATGTGGGTGTGTGTGCTGGTGGCTGCACCAGCGCCTCCTCTGGTCGGTCGGGGCGCCTGTTCAGGGGGGAGGGGGAACTGGGGGGAATAGCGTGATCCTCCCACGTGCTACGTCCCCCTGGTGAAACTCCTCACTGTCAGGTGAAAAGAAGTGGCTGGCGACTCCGCATGTATGGGAGGAGGCACGTGGTAGTCTGCAGCCCTCCCTGGATCAGCAGAGGGGATAGAGCAGCGACCGGGACGGCTCGGAAGAGTGGGGTAATTGGCCGGCTACAGTTGGGGCGAAAAGGGGCTGGGGAGACTCTTGGAATAACACACAAAACATTGACAGGTTGAGGATTAAAATATATCGTATACAGTATGTTGGAGAGAGACCATACATGCGGGTAATGCAGCTGCATAGGGCCTGCATGCATGGACCCCCCTCTTTATCTCACCACTATCGTATCAAAGATCCCGACTTGAGCACTGAGTCTACGGTATATGGTATGTTCAAAAGTGTACAAAGTGTGCCCACGTGTAATTATGCACATGTGCACTACTGGGTAGCAAAAGCCACACAGAAGAGCTGGCTAGCGGGTGAAGTGTCAAGACTTTGCACAGCGAAAAGCCCAGAGAGTGTTCCTATGATGTAAGGGGGACTTATTCATTGTTTTGTTTTTTTGGGGGGGAGGGGGGATTCCCCCCCCTCTTTCTCCCCAGTTGTACCTGTGCAATTACCCCACTCTTCCAAGCCACCCCGGTTGCTGAACAGGCGCCCCGACTGACCAAGTACAATTGGCGAGAAAAAGGGGGAAAACCCCCCCCCGAAACTTCCTCAAACAAATTCCTTATTTAGCCATTAATAATCACTTTCTAATAGATCCCACTTTTTTCCTCTGTATTTAAGTTACCCCCTCTTTGCCCTTTTCGTTAATTATGAAAATGGAAATAGCAAAGTAGAATACTTTATTATACATCAACTCAAATTAAAATCACTATGATTTTACTGTACACAAAAAAGTACCGTTGAGGGGAACAATGTACTCTAGTACTTTAACAAGAGTAGCTGTAATTCGTTTGTTTCCACCTCTACACACACACACACACACACACACAAGGGAGAGACAGACAGACAGACAGACAGACAGACAGACAGACAGACAGACAGACAGACAGACAGGAAGGGGGAGTTTTTGGTGCCTATCTGATGTCATGCTAAAATGTGTTGTGCAAGTGAAGCGGTACGTGCGTAAAGGCGTACCCGGTGAGCATCGAGCCAGGGTCTGGCTGGCCACCAGCGGCGCCCAGGAGCACCTGGAGAGGAACCCAGGTTACTACCAGTCGCTGCTGGCCGTGCAGCATGACGCCACGCTGGAGCGGACCATTCACACAGGTCAGCCCCCCCCCCCCCCCGCTGGCCTCGGCTTTCTCTACTGCAGCCACTCTTCAGTTCACTTGGAATGGAGGAAGGGCCACATAAAGCTGACTAGATCCCAAGCTAAAAAAAAAACCCAAACAAACAAGCACAGCTTTCTCGCCATTACAGCGACCGTCTCAGAAGAATTTAGTACACACACACACACGTATTTCCCTCCATGTGAGCATTATGTAAGCGCCACTTTTGTTCCTGCACATGTGCATGTTTTTAACACATTCCACTGCTGTTATCATTAAACTCTGCTCGCTTGCACTTCTTGCTAATTTGCATAATGTTTGTTGCACATCCTCCCCGGCTGTTATCTCAGTGAAGGGGCGGGGGGGGGGGGGGCGCTGCGTTATTCCTAGGGGACGACACGTTTGCTGAGTTTTCTGTTTGTACTCGTGTTTTGAATGGATCTCTTGGATTCAAACGTCCCCACAACAAGGACACGCGGTGTCATGGCACTACTGCGGATGTGGGCCACTTCAGGCAGTGACGCGGCACTGGCGGCCTTCTTCTGGCCCTGACAAAATGGATGTGAGCCTGAAGTGGCCCACATGTGTAACAGCAAATATGGCCCAAATATGCCAAATCAAACGTGGGCCTTTTTTGGCAAAGATGTGGTGCTCTCAGCAACATGTGATCTGGATGTGACCCTGAAGTGGCCCCGTGTGGTAAATGGAGAGTATGGCCCAAGTATCACAAAACAAATAGGGGCCACCTTTGGTAAATATTTGGCACATGCGGCATTGCTATGGCTCGGTTCTGGCCCAGATCTGGCAAACAGTAGCGGACCTGTATGTGTTCATCAGAGTTGTAAGCAGCTTGTAGTCGGAGGGAAACATGGTATGGTCCATCCGAGGGGGGACTCGCAGGAGGCTGAATCAAACACAGACTTGTTCATTTTTATTTTGTGCTGGAAATTGTTAAATGTTTTGTCCCCATTTTTGTTTTGGATTTCCCTCTGGAGCTTCGCTGAACACATGTTAACTTTACAGGCCTGCTTGATCTGTTTTAGAAACGGACTACTCCGGCGTGAGTGAGTGAATAAGTAAATGAATAGGTGAACAACAGAATGAGGGAGGGATCTAATAGGTGGATAAGTGAGTGACTGGATACACTAATAAAGGAATGAGTGAGGGATCTAATAGGTGGATAAGTGAGTGACTGGATACACTAATAAAGGAATGAGTGAGGGATCTAATAGGTGGATAAGTGAGTGACTGGATACACTAATAAAGGAATGAGTGAGCGGAATAAATGAATGAGTGAATAAGTAAAAAAGAATGAGTGACTGATTTAAGTGAATAAATGAGTGAAAGAATAAATGAATAAGTGAGTGAGTGAGTGAATGAGCAAGTAAGTGAATAAGTGGACAAGTGAGTGAGTGAGTGAATATGCGAGTGAGTGGACAAGTGAGTGGCTGAGCAAGTGAATAAGTGAGTGAGTGGACAAGTGAGTGGCTGAGCGAGTGAATAAGTGAATGAGTGAGTGAGAGAGCGAGTGAACAAATGTCTTTGCAGGTCTGTGAGTTGCTTTGCATCTGAAAAGGTTCCTCCGTCTTTCTTGGCAGACATGCACAGGACCTTCCCTGACAACGTGCTGTTTAAGGACACCACAGAGCCATGCTTACAGAAGCCTCTGTACAACGTGCTGCTGGCCTACGGACACCACAATAAGGCGGTGGGGTATTGTCAGGTAATGAACACATGCCGGACCCCTCTGCATTCAACAAAACCTCTTTCTGTCAGAAGAATGGGGCAAGCTGGGTTCTTTTCATACTTACCAGACCATCTGCGTCCCATTCAGCAAGCTGCCGGCACATTTGGTTTATCCCCGGCTCTGATAAGTCTTCCAGCTACTGAAGCTTAAATGTTTTTTCACTAATCAAACCTCATACGGACCAAATGAGACAGACTGAAAGCAAAAACAAATCAGTTGTATGACTTTGTGTAAGATTATAGATTGGACAAGACGTTTCTAACTTCACATTAGTACACTGGTCAGACAGTTGCCCTTGCCGTATCTTCAGTTAAGCCCTCCCCCCTTTCTGAAAAATATGGTTTAGGTGTAAAGATAGTACGCCCATGAAATCATGTCCCTGTTTGTGTGTCTGTAATTCTGTAGCGTATGTCAGACACCCATCATCTATACCTGCCTTACACAATTCGAGGGTTGCAAGGACATGGGATCTATCCCATAATGCATTGGATAGAAAGCAGAGAGACATGCTGGACAAGGATGTCTCTTCTCTTCCATTGCAGAACCCGCACACACAATCACTCACACATGCAGGCAATTTGTGTCACAGGGAAAAAATGTTGAAGTTTCCGAAGGAGACTTAAAATATAAAGCACTGAAAACACCACACAGAAGAGCTGGGATCAAACCCAGGATCCTGCTGTTAATGAGGCTACAGCGATAGCCACTAAACTACCATTACACCTCTTTGCCAGACACTTTTGAGCTTGTGGAAAAATTACGCATAGCACTGTTTGTGCACACATCCATTCCCTATTTCCTTAGACACACACACAGCCTTCTGCACACCAGCAGCCACTGACAGGTGACGCAGGTGCAGGTCATCCAGACAGGTCACCTGCGTCACTCTCTGATCTCTCTCTAAGGGCATGAACTTCATCGCTGGTTATCTTGTGATCATCACAAAGGATGAAGAGAAAGCCTTCTGGCTGATGGACGCCTTGCTGGGCAGAATACTCTCAGGTAGGCATTGCGTCGCTTTCATTTCCTGCATATTCTCACCAGCTCATGCACTCTTACAAACACAAGGTTGAACTCGTGTGATTGCTGGATGTGGTAGACTACTACAGCCCAGCCATGTTGGGGCTGAAGACCGACCAGGAGGTTCTCAGCGAGCTGGTGAGGGCCAAAGCGCCTGCGGTGGGCCAGCTCATGGACCAGTACCCCGGCATTTGGACCCTGGTGGTTTCACGCTGGTTTATCTGCCTCTACATTGACATACTCCCCGTAGAGGTGAGGAGAAGGGGGAGGTGTTGTCTGATAATCATGCCGGCAATGCTCACAATGATGCTTAAACCTTCGATGCTTAAGTCCACGATGCTCGAATAAATTGTTGCCACACAGCCAAATGTATAACCACACCCGCCTTTCAGACAGTACTACGGCTCTGGGACTGTCTTTTCTACGAGGGCTCCAAGGTCCTTTTCCGTGTGGCTTTAACTTTGATCTGCCACCACCAGCCGGTCATCCTGAGGAGCCGCTCTCTGTCCGATGTCTGTGAGTGTTTCAAGCAGATCAGCCGTGGAGCCTTCACCCTGGACTGCCACTCCTTCATGCAGGTGAGACTGCCAGGTGAAGAGAGAAAATAATGATAATCTGGAAACCTACAGGTCTCCTTTATCAAACCTGCTCAACTTCGGAGAGGGGGGCAAATGTGACAAAACACCATTCAACAAATATAGCCCCCCCCCGCACGCGCGCACACGCACTGTGTTGTGTGTGCTGCATTATAAAATGCAGTGTGTGTGTGAAGTGCAACAATACATACAAACTATTTAGCACTCCACAAACCCCAAAGCCTTAAAAACTCCTGACGTGTGTAAGCTATATAATTGCCTGAACTGCTGAACCTCTCTTTATTTTATTTTGTTTTTTTATTCTTTTCTTTCGTTTTGTATTTTATTTACCTCATAACCCCTGGCATATATGTCTGTATATATTGGTTTTGATTGATTGATGTTGATTAATGTTGCAATTTATAAATAAAATGTGTTAAAACACACACGCACACACACACACACACACACACGCACACACATGCACACACACGCACACACACACACACTGCTCTACTTCCGCTTTCCGTCCCGTAAGCCCCTCCCTCCGGCCCAGCTTTAGGCGTGTGCCCGGGTTTGCGCTGTCAAAATTCGTATGCGTATAAAAAGTGTTTTTTTATCTCTATTTTTTTAATCTTATTTCCTCCATCATCGTTATTGTGAGGGATTGCTTTTCTAACGTGTGACGTGTTTATTAAGATCGCTATTTCCAAAGTGCCGCGCTGTCCTGCGCACGCGCGCGACATGATTGACATTGCGTTAGGGACGCTCCTTAGCGGTGATTGGTTGTTTCATTGGCTTGTTAGCGAATCAAAATACAGCTCCAGCAGCGGCCAGAGGGACATTTATCTGATGGCCACCTGTCGGTATAGCGTGAACATTTCACCAAATTATTACAAAATGGAGTTAAAAAAGAAAGTTACCTCCCACAGCTGTGATTGTTGAACCCTCCTTTGTGTGACGACAATCTCAAAACTTACACAAACTTGTTTTTTTTTTATTAACAGAAAATATTTACGGAACCCGGAAGTCTGTCCATGGCAACTATCGGTAAACTGAGAGAGGCGTGCAGACAACGCATCACGGCAGAGGAGCCTGGCCGACCCTGAGGTCCAGTATTTGCTGTAATACTACTATGCTGTCATAGACTTGTACAAGTACGGACCATCCGTCATAATGAGAGAGTACCGTACCGATGGCAACACGAAACCCTGCCACAGCCCAAAGTACACACTAACAGCCGCTTATACACGTTCGTTGTGTTTCATATCGCATCCTACCAGTTTTATTTCAGAGCTGTCCAGAAGCACCTCTTCACAGTGACCTACTGATCAAACAAGGGCGAATCAGTTCATCTGGATACGACGTTTAGTGACAGATACGTTTCACCACTCAACTATGTGACATCTTCAGTACAAACTGACGGCAGGTATCCCCCACCCTTATCAACAATACCGTTGCATAACGACCGAAACCAGCGACCAGTCTACACCCGTCTACAGGCCAGTGGCCACTCTGTCAAGGATGAGGATGTGCACATCTTTGATAGGGAGGAAGGCTGGTTTGAACGGGGAGTCAAAGAGGCTATCTGCGTTAAGAGGGAACGAACCGGGTGGTTGGGTTGGGTTGGGGGGGCTAAAAGTACATCAGTTGCCATCTTACAATGCTGTGATTGCAAACATTATCAAATCCTCTGTGAACAGTACACATGGCCATTTAACTCTAGTTAATGGTCACACCCACATATGCATATGAAACTGGTCCTTGGTTTTGGTCGTTATGCAGCTGTATCCTTTATAAGGGTGGGGATACCTGCAGTCAGTTTAGACTGAAGAGGTCACATAGATGATGAAACCTATCTGTCAATAAACGTGTATCCAGATGTACCGATTCAACCTTCTTTGTTTTTCTTACCTGGATTACTGAGCACTCAAGTAACCTCCTGAACTTTCTCTGTAGTTTGTGATTGTATTGCACTTTTTGTCACGAGTCACAGTTGGCTTCAAATTTGTTAGTGACCCCATACACAAGTCAGAAAACTTTTCTGAGCCAAGAGATTACAACACATGAAAAGTATTACTATAACTATGTGTGGGGTCTTAGTGGATAAATAAAGTATTGTTCCACAAGGGTAGAGAACAGCTACAACTATGTACAAGTGCACAAGAGTGCATGCCTGCGCTTGTAAAAAAAAGAATGGGAACCATTACCTGAAGAATGGTATAGTAATTTAAAACCTAAATTTGTGCATTAGTTTCCACTACTGCAACCCCAGACTCAAATAGCATCAACTCCCTACCCATGAAACGATTCAGGCCAACCCAAAGGTGAAGTTTGACCACTGACCATTTTCAAATTTGCCTGGTTAAAATATGCAGACTCAACCATTATGGATGAACTGATGATTTGTATTTTATTCAGATACCTGAAGACATTTCAAACACTGAATAAAAAAACAAAAAAAAAGTGTTTCAGTTCAAGAACGTTATTACTCGAACCAACCTCCCACTTTAAGGTGTGTTGCAAACTTCAAACTAACTCCTGTTCCAAACATCAGAGGTCAGATACCTTCAGGAGGGCCGGATCAGAGCACTGCTCACCATCATGAGTAGCCTTGAAGCCCCCCCCCCTACTCTTCTGAGCCGTCCCGGTCACTGCTCCACCCCTCTGCCGATCCGGGGAGGGCTGCAGACTACCACATGCCTCCTCCGATACATGTGGAGTCACCAGCCACTTCTTTTCACCTGCCAGTGAGGAGTTTCACCAGGGGGGGACATAGCGTGTAGGAGGATCACACTATTCCCCCGACCCCCCCCCCCCCAAACAGGGACCTCAGCGAACCAGGGGAGGTGCTAGTGCACTGACCAGGACACATACCCACAGCCGGCTTCCCACCCGGAGACACGGCCAATTGTGTCTGTAGGGACACCCAACCAAGCCAGAGGTATAACGGGGAGTCAAACCGCCGATCCCCGTGTTGGTAGGCAACAAAATAGACCGCTACATTAGCCGGGCGCCCCAGTAGCCTTGAAGTTTGTGTTCACCTACTGAAGCGCTACATTTGTTAAATTCTTCATATTGTGAGATACCCAGAAACCAGAGGCTTCGGGGTGCAGATGAGACATACCATACCGTGTTTGGGGAAAAGATACGCAACGACTTTGTGTCCGATGTATTTTGGACAAAGCATCATATGAAACACTTCATCTGAAATATCCTGAGCCTTGAAGGGTTTCAGGTGAGGGAAAACTGCAAAACAGGTTTAACTGATGGACTCTTCAGACAAACCAAACTCGAACAAAGCCTAGTTCTTCAACTTTTATTGACCTTTCCTTTAGAAAACAATTCAAACATTCCATTAAAACACTATCAATTCGCTATGAGAGTATTAACAATTCTAGATGAGGGAGAAATGGTTAACTTTCTTTTTTTTTTTTTTTTTTTTGCTTTCCCCTTTCGCTTGAAAACAATACATGTTAACATAATTACCACAGTACCGATTGGCTAAGTGAGACAAAACAAAGATAATGTCCCCAACATGGCAGCACGCACAGCGTCAAAGGGTGAATATATATACATAAAAATCCCATCCATGTCACGGCTGAGAAGGCACAGATGCAAACTGGCCCAGGCATTTCAGCCTTCTAAAATAGTTTAAATGGACCTCAATCTTAATCTGTCCGTACCCTTTTCCCTTATGTAGTGAAAATCCCAAGTGGATTCAAACCACCCAGTGAACTGGAATAAAAGTAATTCATTACGTTACTTCTGGAAGGAAGATCACAGCAGACGGGGGGGAACACTGGGAACGTTCACTCCGTTGCGATGACATCCAGAGCAATTTTACGAACCGACAGCAATGTGGTTTTTAGTTTCTACCAACAACTCCCAAATGTGTTTCTATGGCCTCAGCAGTATGCAACAGTGTGACGGGCAAAACACCAATAGTTCAGTTCAGCTCAACTGGTCTGCGGGGGTAAATCACATCGATATTTTTTAATTTGACATTTCAGTCTACAGAGAGGCCAAAACCTGAAGGCCATTTCTGAGGGAAAAGCACGGTATCACTATTCCCACTGGGGAAAAAAAAACAAACATCCAAATCCGTCTGAAGTACTACAGGGACTGCTCCCACCTACTTGATAGCGGCTGAGGGTCAGTGCTCGGCGATTGCTGTGGTATGCTTCCCTGCAGCTCCCTGCACTCAGCCTACACGTAGAGTTGAATTATAAGACGTCAATAAGGTTTGACAGCTTTACTGTCTCAGGGGGGGCTGAGTTGAGCAGCACACTAAGCACATTCCCTTTACACTGAAGTAACAACAGCTCCTTTATGAAAAGACCACTAAAATGGCAAAAAAAAAAAGGATAAAAACAGCTACAGTGACAATTCTTGGACAATCCCTCATTTCCCTTGTCAGAAATCAATAAATAGAACACATGATTCAAGGCTCTTAACACACTGCAGAGCAAGCGAAGATTATGGAGCATGTGACCTATAGGTTTTATCAGTACGCCAGCCAATATCCAATCTCTGCTTTACATGGTGCTTTTTCCTCTCTCCACAACAATCCCTCCAAGTCATTCATACAAAAGAGCAGTTCAATCCAGAAAGCGCATGTCAACCTCAAAAAAAACTCCACAAGGTAGTATTTAACTTTTGAGAGCGTTCATGATAAAGGCAAAGGAAGAAAGGGGTGGGGGTGGGGGGTGGCAGCAAAAAGGATTTTTGTGATTAGGGGGCAGGACTGAGGGATTGGGAGGCGTGGGGGAGTGTGTCAGTCTTGTAAAATAGTGGTTAATTGCATGGGTGGGATAACGCTCTCTGGCATCTGGTGGCCATCTGACAAACCACCTCAGATGGTCTGGTAGCCGGCATGGCTCCTCTTCCTGCCGATGAGGTACGCCACCAGCACGATGAGGACCAGGCCAGCCAAAGCTGCTCCTACTATGATGGGGATCAACATGTCATCTTCATCTAGCTGACATTCCTCAGCTGACAGAGGGAGATGGACAGATGTGAGGGGAGACATAGTGGTCAGGGTACAGGAGGGGGAATGATCCAAAAAAAAGAGAGAGAAAGTCCAATGAGTTAATTAATTCAATGGAAACTGATCATTCACAAAATGTCTCCAAGTCCTGCCTCCCTTAAATACTGCAGGCATGTCAAACAAACTCTCAAGATGCTGCTACGGTAGCACTGACTGCTGGATCGTCATGACTCTGCAAATAGTCCATTACACCCAGTTAACTCACCCGTTATACCAAAAGTCTATACCTGCTCCAAACTGATCTCCGGTGAGGCCGAACGGCTGCACCTGCAGCTGGAAGGTGTTGATGGACAAACTCTCAACCACATCCAGGGTCTGTTCCTCACGACACATGTATGAGCGACCCAGGGTGCCGTGCAGGTATTCCAGACTGTTGTTCTCGGCTAAGAAGGGCTCTGATGGACAGGAAGAAGAAAAAAAAAGGAATGGTGTGTTGACTGAGTAGGACAAATGAGTGCCTTTCAAGAAATAAAATCAGAACAAGAAAGAAGACTGGCAAATTTAGATTTTTTTGATTTACAGAAGATCAGGAAAATAGAGAAGAGGAAGGATGGTGGTAAAAGCGAGGATTACATCGCTGTTTTCCCAACTACAAAAGCTGCACACTTGACAGATTGAGACCATCAAAGAGGTTGGATGCATCATCAAGTTCATTGTTCCTGGGTTACAGAGTAGCTGGCATGACAGGGGATGGGGTTAGGACGTGCACTCACTGCTCATGTCTGGCCAGAGTGCTGACAGAGATACGCCACTCAGGTGGTACTTGTCGGATGTAGAGTTCTGTGGAGAAGGAATTGATAATTACACCCAAATTCAAACACAAGGCAGCCGTGCCAACAACCTATAGCTGTTCCTTTTATGTCCCTTAGCTGCCATCTACTGGTCATTTGAGGTTAATAAAGACAAAAAGGAGAGGCTGACTCCGAGAGTGGTTTGACATGCAACAAATGACCATACAACATACAACCAGGGGTACATCCTTTACATTTCTGATGGGGGTCGGTGTCAGTTACCAGTAAGAAGGAAAAGGTGAGGTTGGTCTTGTCGCCATCTACGGTCAGCAGCAGGGAGGCTTTGTCTGTGTCACAGGATCCGGTGCTTTTAGTAACGTTGGGCTGAAGATTCACAACATCCAGGACAGTCTGTATACACAAAGTGAAACCATTAAACGAGTCAAAGAGATGCATGCATGTACCTTTATTTACAGAACAGCTATTTGGACAATGGGAATGCATTAATTGTGTTTCTCTTTTGGTATTGGGTGAAATGAGCACGCAGTTTTACTATTCATCCATCCATCCATTATCCAAGCTGCTTATCCTGAGTATGGTCACGGGATGCTGGAGCCTATCCCAGCAGCCATTGGGCGGCAGGTGGGGAGACACCCTGGACAGGCTGCCAGTCCATCACAGGGCGGACAGATTCACACCGATGGACAATTTTAGTACAGCCGAGTCACCTGACCTACATGTCTTTGGACTGTGGGAGGAAACCCACGCAGACACGGGGAGACCATGCAAACTCCACAGAGGACGACCCGGGATGACCCCCAAGGTTGGACAACCCAAGGGTTCGATCCCAGGACCTTCTTGCTGTGAGGTGACTGCGCTAACCACAGCGCCACCGCACAATAACAGAGGTTTAACAAACATTCTTCACGAAACTAAAAAGGAACGATTACTCTCTATGAAAGTGTTTGTGTCACTTTTTAAAATCAAAACTGAGGTTTTTGTCTATACAGACAAACTATAGCATGAATATAAATATACAAGTTCCTCACAGTCACTTTCACAACCAACACAACAGAGCTAAAAAGTGCCCGCTGTTCATTCCCGATCGGTGCCAAATCCGCCGCTTGTTTGGCATTTTGTGCCTTCTGAAGACATAGCCGAGTAAAACACAAACACACACAGCCAACAGGGTACACCGTGGCACAGTTCAGCATTTTGCAGAACGGGTTAGGTTAGATTTAGTATTCATGTTTATTAATATTTCTATATTTTTATTAATGCTTGTCATACATGGTATTTTTTTCCTCATCCTGCTGCTTAACGCGGTTGTGTCTTTCCAGGCCCTGCTTAGCCTCAGTCGCACAATACACCATGCCTCTCCGGCACCGTGAATCTACGACTGGTGGTTTTTAACATGGCAAAAATACCAGCAGTATGGACCTATTTCACAGTTTCTGATAAGGGAAACAAACTGAATGTTTTTTGAAAGCTATTTTCACTGAAACGGCTTGACAATGGGGCCAACGCTGACAGTTACACAAAGCTTAAAATGAAAAAGATTTGAAACTTGTCTCTTATCAACAAAGCTCATTGTTGCCGCAGAATCAACCAGCAAAGCTCAAACCATGACAGTAATGTTCAGTACTTCACATTAATCTTTCTTATGCCTATGCCAGTAGATCACTGTAGACGGCTGGCTGGTCTGTCGTGTGCTCTTGGAAACTCTGGGCCCCGTCAGAACCACAGGTCTGCTTTGTGTGTGTGCATGTGTGCGTTGAGCACCTTATTCTGAGAGGCCGAGTTGAAGGAGATGTTGAGCTGTAGGCCCATGCGTGCCATCAGACAGATAGTCCCGTTGTTGTTGACGGTGTAGTTGCCTCTTTCTGGTCTACCCGGAGCCTTGTGAGGTGGGGCAGAGGTTGAGGGGGCACCGGTGGGCGGAGCATCTGCAGCTACACTTTGGTGCAAGGTGACAGCTGTTGGGACATTAGAAAAGACGCTGAGTGAACGGGGTTATGGCTTCACATGGCGGTGCCAAATGTAGCTCCACTGCAAGACGGATGAAGTCTACTCCCAATTCACAATACACTGTAAAAACCCAAAGAGGGAAATCTACATCACATTTACTGGACAGGTTTAAGTTCACATGTTTCAAAGGAGGGCAGGCACCAACACACAAGCTACCATGTACTAGTCCAACTTTTGCATGGACAAACTCGCGCCAAGTCAGGTGTTAAAACTGGATTTAAAACACTTATGACTTGTGGATCACATGAAACTCTCTATAGTGTGTTTTTCAAGCCATAAATCATTTAACTCTCAGCAGAATGAAGGCAATATACTGCTGCCATCTCACAAACAATTATGCCCTTTATCTTCTACAGTTTCAGATTATGATCACTTATCAAGTGTTGGGAGCTTCATGATACATGACACATTTGAAATGTGTCATGAAACTGAATTTCTTTTTTTAATGTCATTCTGGAAACCATCATGAAGCGGCCTCCTTGTTAGCCATTCCCTATACCAGCATACCTCCCAATTAACAGTCTGGTTACACATAACTAATGCCAGACCTAGCCACACATCAACACATTTTTCTGCACCTCATGCTATGCCAGAAATTATGCCAGTCTATGAAAACAGATGAAAAATTAATATATTTCAGATCTGTGAATACTGAT
This sequence comes from Lampris incognitus, assembly GCF_029633865.1. Taxonomy (NCBI): domain Eukaryota; kingdom Metazoa; phylum Chordata; class Actinopteri; order Lampriformes; family Lampridae; genus Lampris; species Lampris incognitus. Next base: position 10,766,508 of record NC_079221.1, on the reverse strand, counting down.
CATGAAACTTGTATTTCCAAGGACTTTTTATAGTTCAGAAAAAGTGAAGGTACAGCAAATGAACCAGTTTGACATTTTCTTTAGAAATCATTTGTACCATGACGCAGCACTACTGCCACTGCTCCTATAAGCATCATGACGATGTAAAAGTCTCCAGAGTACGGCATTAAAACTCAGGCCTGATGCTTAATATGATTGTTTTTTCATAAATAAATACTTAAAGCATAAAGTGTGACTGATTTACGCACTTAAGGGCACAGCATCCATCCATAGGCAGTTTCTTGGACCAAATATTAGGCAACTATAAACAGCACAAAGGCTACAGTGTACAACTCTGAAAATCTCGTGTCGAGAGCTTAAGACTGTTTGAGATTGCCCCCGAAGAATCCCTGAATTCTTAACAACACTGACATGGTGAAGTACATCCTCTAATTGTACACAAGACAAATTGTAAAGAAAACACATGCAAGACTCCCACACTTATCCATTTGAGGAACACTATGTGATGTCATGATGTCCTCATGGGACTTGGTCAGTTTTATGTAGCCACAGATCAGGTCACAAGGGGCAAGGTCCTAATACGCACTACTGTCTTGCAAAATCATTTACAATAGATATGTTGCCTTTTTAGGTGACAATTTCAATTACCAACAGGTCGATAAACATCGTAACCATCTTCAGTGATGAGCAGTAAAGTTGGGATTTTAAAAACATGACAGAGCTGCTTGACTACACCAGTAAGATAGCAATTATTTTCATAGCTGGTAAGACGTCCGAGTCCGTCTGCGGGTGGCAATCGTAGTCAGTGTTACTATGCAATGACCAAGTTTTCCTGAGATTAACCATCATGAAAGCGGTTACACGGAATCACAAACACTAAAGCGCCATATACACTGACCAGCCAAACCATTAAACCCCCCCCCGCCTAATATTGTGTTGCTTCCCCTCATGCTGCCATAGCAGCTCTGACCCGTCAAGGCATGGACTCCACAAGACCTTTGAAAGTGTCCTCTGGTATCTGGCACCCAGACGTTAGCAGCAGATCCTTTAAGTCCTGTAAATTGTGAGGTGGGGCCTCCATGGATCGGACTTCTTTTTACAGCACATCCCACACATGCGCGATCAGACTGAGATCTGAGGAATTCGGAGGCCAAGGCAACACCTTGAACTCCTTGTCATGTTCCTCAAACCATTCCTGAACAATGTGTGCAGTGTGGTAGGGTGCATCATCCTGCTGAAAGAGGCCACTGCCATCAGGGAATACCAATACCATAAAGGAGTGTAGCTGGTCTGCAACAATGTTTAGGTAGGTGGTAAATGTCAAAGCAACATCCACATGAATGCCAGGACCCAAGGTTTCCCAGCAGAACATTGCCCAGAGCATCACTGTCACCCCTGGTTTGCCTTCTTTCCATAGTGCATCCTGGTGCCATCTCTTCCCCAGCTAAACAAAGCACACACACCCAACCGTCCACATGATGTAAAAGAAAATGTGGTTCATCAGACCAGGCCACCTTCTTAATAAAGTATATCAAAATCAAGTCAAAATTTTAGAGGTGCTCTGACCCAGTTGTCTAGCCATCACAATTTGGACCTTGTCAAAGTTGCTCAGATCCTTACACTTGCCCATTTTACCTGCTTCCAACATATCAACTTCAAAAACTGACTATTTACTTGCTGCCTTATATATCCCACCCCTTGACAGATGCCACTGTAACGAGATAATGTCATTCACTTACCTGTCAGTGGTTTTAATGTTTTGGCTGATCAGTTTATAACAAAAAGAAACAGTTTTGCAATATGTAATGTATGGGAACAATGGAGTGATCATTTCATGCTCTTGAATAGCTGAGTGCCACACAGTGCTAATGTCAACAGCGACTCTGCTGCCACTCCCCCTTTTTTCTCCCCAATTGTACCCAGCCAATTTCCCCACTCTTCCGAGCCATCCCAGTCGCTGCTCCACCCCCTCTGCCAATCCGGGGAGGGCTGCAGACTACCACATGCCTCCTCCGATACATGTGGAGTCGCCAGCCGCTTCTTTTCACCTGACAGTGAGAAGTTTCGCCAGGGGGACGTAGCGCGTGGTAGGATCACGCTATTCCCCCCAGTTCCCCTTCCCCCCTAAACAGGCGCCCTGACCGACCACAGGAGGTGCTACTGCAGCGACCAGGGGCCTCATGTATCAATTGTTACTATGGGCAAATTTGTGCGTACACACCCATGTAATTTTTTAGCCTTCAATTGTCTGACAGTCAGAAGCAAAGCATGATGGTTATTTGTAATTCCTTTCTCCTAATATCTATTGTCTACCTCTTGCAATGAGCAACCACCCAGGCCTGCAAAGACATCAGTGTTAGCCAATCAGTGTCTAAAATTCAGGGTTTACCCAGGTTCTATACTGGTCTCTGAGACAAACTTCGGGGCTAAAGAATCCCATGGGTGTTTAAGAACAAATTTGCCCATAGTAACGATTGATACATGAGGCCCCAGGACACATACCCACATCCGGCTTCCCACCTGCAGACACAGCCAATTGTGTCTGTAGGGATGCCTGACCATGCCGGAGGCAACACTGGGATTCGAACCGGCGATCCGTATGTTGGTAGGCAACATCTTTCCTTTCTTAAGACCTGCAGTTCATTTAAGCAACGATAATGTGACATTAATCTAACTAGGCAAAGGAATCTTAATTTTAATGTCAATTCCTCTAGTTTGATGAGTATTTAGCTACAATTATATGTTCTCATTTGCCAGATGCTTTAATCCAAAATTGAATGTTTACGGGCATTATACAGCACAACATGGAGACCATATTATAGTAGTGCTCTATGTAGTTGTACTACCCTGCTGTATAGTAATCATATAGATTATGAAATAGTAGTAGTAGTGCAATTGCTAAATAGTGATCATATAGTAATTCTCTTTGTAGTAATACATTTGCTCGATAGTAATCATGTCATAGTTGTAATATATCTAGTACATTTGCAACATAATACTATATGAAATAGTAATAGTAGTGCATTTTCTAAATATTAAAGTATTATGAAGACATAGTTGCAGTACAAGAGTACATACAAGTAATGCTGAATGCAATTAAAGCAAGTTTGCATTAGAGCAAGAGGTGAACAGGAGAATCAAATTACAAAGAAGATTTCAACATATCAGCACAACAGAATCAAATGAGCATAAAATGTCATGTGCGGGTAGGAAGAGGGCATACAAATGCACATATATTCAAAGTGTTTAAGTATGGGCACAATGGTAATGCCCAACAGCCATTGTAATACTGGATGATTCATATTTTGCTCAGAGGCAATTTGAGGATTAAGGTAGGCCTGGAATTAGAACATTTTAGGCCGTCCTTGAATAGAGTAATCGGGTCTGCAGCTGTGACGGAGACCGGGAGCGATTCCACCATTTTGGGGCCAGATGAGAGAAAAGTGTAAATTCATGAGCTTGTGAGTTTTGATGAGTGAACATATAATAGCCTACCAGAGATAAAACAAAGATGATCAGCAGGAGTGTACACGTAGTACGTGGTTGGAGATAACGTTAAGTCTGTACAGTTACTCGAATTAAAAAAACAACAGCAAGGTTCTGAACTTTACATGTGTCAGCAATAGGGAGCCAATGCAGCGCAAGCTAGCCGACTGTAAACTAGCTAGCCGAGGGAAAAGGCACTACGTAACGCTGATTGATAAGTAATAAAGTAGGACACCTGCTAGTAACATAAATCGATAACTAATACAAAACTAAGCTGACAGCTAACGCTTACACACTAACCTAGCTTAAATTATATCGTATGCTAATACACTCGCTACCGAGCTAACGTTAACTGTGGTTGCGTTGGGTGAGGCTAGCCGAGGTAGCTAGCGCTAGCTCGTACGCGACCTCTGATTAGACATTTTTTTAAAAAAAATGTTTGGTCATCTGCGAACGACGTTGAAACCATACTAACCCGATAGCACAACGAGTAGTAATCCGAGGGACCAGGACCGGATACCGCCGTACAGGGTCATGTTTGTTTTCAGCCTCCTTGGATTTTTTTAAATTGCGTTGCGAGTCAACGCAACACAGCCCGAGTCGAGTTAGCTAGCTGTTGTTATGCTAGGCTACTGCAGCATCAGCCAAACCAAGCGCGCACTTAGGTAGCACGAGACTCCCCAGCTGTCATCCAACCGAACGGTCCCTCCGGTGGCGAAGACAACGGAACGCGTGAGTATTGTTCTCCTCAACGGCAGCAGCTGCTCCACATCACCCGCGGCGAGCTCCGTCCGCGGCACAACACCCTTCACCGACACCGCGCGGCGAGAAAAGACCACTCGCAAATCATGTGACCGAGGCTTTAAAACGCCCAGATGAGTCACGTGGTTCGTTACGGCTGCACTTTCCCCTCATGGCCTGAATGATGATTTCCCCGAGGGCTCCCTTTTGATTATATGTTAAACGCGAACGCTGAATGGGGGTTTTATATTAAACATTTGACGTCGATTCCCACCGAAGAAAACGGATTCGTTTGCAGAGGTGGCCGAGTCACGAGCCCCAGAGAACATCTGCCTGGCCAGATGTGTCTGTATGGTTGTCTTGTTGCTGTTTTTTTTTCTTCTTCGTTTATCATTATCTGCTTTTTTATCTCTGCACTTTCACGCCACGTAAAGCGCACCGCATCGCATTTCAGTGCACATACAGTTGTAATTTGTGTGAGTAAAGTTGGATTGGTACGGTTTATTTTTTTGCTGACGAGCCAAAACACGAAGATAGAAAATGAACATGCCATGCGTGCCATGTTAGTATTAAACAAGGAGGGGGGGGGGTGCAAGGCTGCATGACAGCTCTTACTGGCTGCAGAGTAACTGCCAGGTTAGTATTGGAAGTCTAATTAGGAAGGTCTTATTAAGGCCATGCCCCTGTGCAGCTTCGCACAGATGACACTGCATACTTCACACGTCAGTGTCAAAAATGCATGCTGCTGTACAGCAGCCGTCTTTGGAACATGCTGAACACAGAGATACTGGACGACCACCCCCAGACACGAGTCAAATCAGCCCCAGGCTACACTATTGGAAGACTATTCACACGTCACTGATTAACCGGCTGAAAACAAGGACACAAGCACAAACGTTTTACCCCTTACCCCCCCCCCACCCCACCCCCACGTAATCTCCGAGTTATTCAGTATTTACAGACTGCTTGAAGACTTTTGTCATCGTTTTGTTTACATTCGCAGCTTGTTTTTCAAATTACAGAGGCTGTATTTTGTAGATTTGTGTGAAAACAAGTTCACGTTTTGTTATTTTTTTTACCTTCGTACGAGGAGGTAAATAAAGTATATTCTTACCAGATGACTTCATCTAAAATCTAAAAGCATCTTGAATGCAAAATGTGAGTCATAGTAGTTAACCTGGTGCCTGGTTTTACTGCCACATTACTGTTTTAAGTCTTTTTTTTAAATCATTTTATAAAGCCATTGTAAATGCAGGACATTATAATCACCAGTTTATGTTATTGTATTGCATTGTTGTGTACTGTATGTTGTGTATATAATGTATGAATTCACGTGTACTCTGTAGTCTATGTAGGTCTGTAGTGGGGGGGTTTGGGGGGGGCAGTGTGTCCTTGTGTCAAGGCCGAGAGAGCCAGAGCACCAGAATTTCATGGTATTCTAAATATATATGAAGAACACAGAAGGAAAATCAGCAGCCAGGCTACAGGTGGGGTGTTTCAACACACATTTTATACTAAACGTCAGTGAGACACCCGCATGGCAGGTTGCAGACTGCTCTGAAGGATGGAAAGAGATGAACCACGAGAGTCAGTCCATTGGCAGGCAGTGCATCGGTGTTGACTGCAGCCACTTCCTGTGATCAGAGAGAAGGGGGGCACGGCAGAATAAGTTAAAGAGAGGGAACGTTGAGATAAGCCTGGTGTTCAGCTCGAGACAAAGAGAGGAACCTTGCTTCTTGACAAAAAGGAGAGACAAGAGATGGCAATATCGAGAGGTGAGTGTCTTCTCTATCTGTTCTGTCGCTTCTGTCTTCTTCAGGTAAGTGCAGCAGAGCCAAAAAAGTCTTCTTTAACAAAATAGAAAACAAAACAAAAAGGTGATGTGTTTCTATTCAAGCAAATAATTACAATAATAAGATAATTTGAACCATCATATTGCAGTGAAGGCCTTTTTAATTGAAGGTTAAGCTTGATTTTGTAGTGGTTTGCCATGTTTAATTGGTCTACATCGTATAGGATGTATTTGTTTTTTCAATGGTTATCTGCTTGATATAATTCCACCATGTGTTGCCCAAATCACCATTGTGAAAAACACTTTTGAATCACTGTCATTGTTAGATGCAATCAACAGTGTACAGAATTAACAATCTACATCTCATTTTTTATAGTGGTTTTTTTTGCATGATGGGTTGCTGACTTCCCCGTTACTGTAAATATGTGTGGCTGTGCTGCAAAAAAAAAAAGATTTGTACATGGTTATTTTTTTTAATCTTTAATTAATGTTCAATTTCACATTTGTGTCTTTAACAACAAGTCACTCTGTCCTCGACACTGACTTGTTTAACTGCTGTACATTTGGATATCATACGTGGCTCAAATTCAAACCACATCTGCATTTTACTTTTCCAGAGTACAGGAAACGTACAGATGATATGCAATCAATTAAAAAAAAAAAAACTTTTTTCTTCTGCAAAAAAAGAAAAGAAACAACACAGTATTTACTTGGGGTGTTGTGTCACAAGTCTGTTCTATCTAACTGAAAGGGAAGGTGTCAGACACTGAAAGTGCAGCATTTATAGCACGCAGAGACAAATGATCCAGGAAGGAGGCCGAACCCTTTATCTCCTTTTCGCATGAATATTTCATTTTACCACCAACCTCGTGTATTTTTAGATTGCAGGTTAAACATTTGAACGATCTTTTCAAATTTCAGCAAAAATCAACATCAAATCTGTTTTTCAGCTGCATTCGTGATGAAAAATTTTAAGAAAAAGATCAATAAAATGACTTCACGGGCCGAACGCTGAGGGAAGGCTTCAAGCAACGCGTCACAAATAAGATAAAAAGGAAAAAACGGATTGCGTCACAAATAAGATTAAAATAAATAAATAGATTGCACCTCTGAGTAAAGTTATCCGGTAAACTAAATGGCTGTTTATATATATATATATATATATATATATATATATATATATATATATATATTATTTTTTTTACACATAAATAGGAATAAAATTGTCGATGAATATGCTTTGTCAGAATAACCAATGAATGACACATGTTTCTGTAATTTGCATGAACTGTTTACAAAAGATAACAAGTCTGACAACACGTTTTTTCTTTTCCTTTCTGAGTTTGGGCTGACTTGCCCAGCGCGGGCCGGCTGGAGTTTTCCCTCAACTCCTTGTCGATGACTGTGTGTTGATCGTGGTGATGAATAGAGTTCCTACATGCACATCACATGAAGAGATGTGTGTGTGTTTCTGGCTTGCTGAGAACAGGGTTGAGGGGGTTTATTCTTTCAGCTATGCTTACACCAATCAATGTCTGACATGTCTGTCTGGTGCACATGCGGCGCGCACAAATGTCGACGTTCTTCGCAATGCTCACTAAGGAAAACTACCATTTCCATTAGTTAAAGGGGAAAAAAGTCTACAAACGCAATTGTAGACCTTCACAAATACGAGCTCTCTATGACGGCTTCTGGTAGAACGATGACCTGACAGGCGGCAACCAAGGCCTGAGAGAATAAAGTGGGTAAAAAAGACACGACCCCTGGCCACCATGGACGCTGGCATGAAATCTGATGTACTAATGGCGTCTAGTTTGGTTGAAACTTGGTTTTTACATCCCCGTCTTCTCTAAGAGGAGCCTCGGTATGGACGGACACTCTGCTTCTGTTTAGATGTGAACCTGCTGGCGACGACGGTCGTTCAGACGGCACACAACATGAAAACGCTGCTCCGCTTTTAACGAGGGGCCTCGATGCGTGCCATCAAAATACGCACCCAGTACACACTGTAACTGTGGATCCTGCCATCAAAATACACACCGTGTACACGCGGAAACTGTGGATCCTGCTGTCAAAATACGCACCCAGTACACACTGAAACTGTGGATCCTGCCATCAACATACACACCGTGTACACGCGGAAACTGTGGATCCTGCTGTCAAAATACGCACCCAGTACACACTGAAACTGTGGATCCTGCCATCAACATACACACCGTGTACACGCGGAAACTGTGGATCCTGCCATCAAAATACACACCGTGTACACGCGGAAACTGTGGATCCTGCTGTCAAAATACGCACCCAGTACACACTGAAACTGTGGATCCTGCCATCAAAATACACACCGTGTACACGCGGAAACTGTGGATCCTGCTGTCAAAATACGCACCCAGTACACACTGAAACTGTGGATCCTGCCATCAAAATACACACCGTGTACACGCTGAAACCGTGGATCCAAGTCTTTTTCTCTGGCCTTTCCCTCTGCACCCACGTTATTATCTTAACCATCATGACGCTTATTTAAGCCGCCTGCTCCTCTTCAGCAACAAGCGAGCGTGCAACAGGTGAAATCAAGTTAAAGTTGTTGCCTCTCATTCACCTAGTCAGCCTAAAGCAAGGAGAGGTCTAAATGTGCGGTATACATGACATGTGCGGTATACATGTGTGGTATGCATGTGTGGTATATATGTATGGTATACATGTGTGGTATACATGTGTAGTATACATGTTTAGTATATATGTATGGTATACATGTGTAGTATATATGTGCGGTATACATGTGTAGTATACATGTGCGGTATACATGTGTGGTATACATGTGTAGTATGTATGTATGGTATACATGTGCGGAGCCGGGTTTAACTTGTGACCATGTGCCGACCTGTAAATGTTACTGAAAGAGTTTCTGAAATCTTTCTGTGAGGACGAACCGCCGAGTGGCCATGTTGTCACACCACGGCTTCCGGTCCAACCGTAGACGGGTGAACGGAAGCACACCTAAATGTCACAAAGCCCCCCCTCCTCTGTGACAGGAAGACATTTGTCTAAGAGCAGGAGGCTCGGGTTGACATTTCCTGTTTAGTTCGGACTCTTTTAAGCCTCGACTGTGGGGTCTTAAAACGCTTTTTCCGTTGTGCGATGGCGACAGGTGTACTCTTAGCTCCGCCCCTTCCGGTTCTAAGAGTACACCGGTCGCCATCTTACAAAGCTGTGATTGCAACTGTTCCCAAATCCTCGGTGAATAGTACACATGGCCATTGTAACTCTAGTTAATGGTTACGGCAATCTGCATATGAAACCGGTCGTTGGTTTCGGTCATAGGGGTGGGCATACCTGCAGTCAGCGGAGACTGAAGAGGTCACTTAGATCAGTGTTTCTCAACCGGGGGTCCGCGGACCCCTAGTGGTCCGTGGTGTAATTGCAAGGGGTCCGTGAAAATAAAATATCTTTAAAAAAAAGATCCTATGACATTTATAGAAATAGGATTATTTTACGCAAATGTGACTGAGACCTTTATCTACCTGAACTATAAAGGGTAACAGGACTTTTTTCTCTAATTACATCTGTTTCACAAGTGTAATTTATTGTATTTTAATAAGAGATCTCGCTCCCGTTTGCATTGTTAAAAGTTACTGCATAAAAATTTTGTTGTTACATATATCTGAAAGTTACTGAATACATATTCTGTTTTGTTACATATATCTGAAAGTTACTGAATACATATTCTGTTTTGTTACATATATCTGAAAGTTACTGCATAAGAATTCTGTTTTGTTAACTATATCTAAGTTACAACTGAAAGCTCGCATGTTTGCCCCAAAGAGTGAATAAATGCTATAATGCAACTTAAAATGCAGTTTCTACTGTTTCTATCAAATTGCAACCCCCCTCCCCCAAGATCAGGTGGAGGGGTCCTCAGGGTAGATCAAAAATACGCAGGGGGTCCAGGACCCCAAAAAGGTTGAGAACCACTGACTTAGATGAGTGATGAAACATATCTGTCAATAAACGTTGTGTCCAGATGAACTGATTCAACTTTCTGGGATTTCCTTACCTGGATTATTGAGCATGCATAAAGACATATTACCAGAACCACAATCCCAAAACACATCTGGCCTCATATCGCCACGTCCATATTAGGTCCATGTGTACTTATTCTGACGTAGCTCAACAAATGGGCGTACACAGGTCGATATGAACATGCCACCTAGCCCCTCTGTATCCTTCTGTGTATGTGCAGAAACCCTTTTCCATTGTTCCGCCTGCTACATCCTGGACGGGATCCTGACCCTTTACTGCATCATGGCCACTATGTTGTACTTCAGACTGCGGGTGAGTTATCGTAAATAAAGGTTATTATATATCTTGGCAAGAAACGAAATGTAGAGCGTGTTTGTTAAAAAGAAAGCCACATTTTCTCTCCCGTTTTGCACTGCTTACGTCTTTCTTTCTCTGTATGCAGTTCTCCCGTTTGGCGGCCCAGCCAGCTGAGTGTTACTCCACAAGTGCAGTAAGTCTGCGTCTCACATCCGACACCGTGTTGGGCTGCATCTGATTCTACTGACACACACTCGGTTAATCCTGCAGATAGATGTGTTTTCTCACTGATGGTCCGGGCTAAGGACTGGGCCAGACAGATAAATCAAGGTGTATGATCGTGTATTGTGCGAGCGTGTGTGTGTGTGTGTGTGTGTGTGTGTGTGTGTGTGTGTGTGTGTGTGTGTGTGTGTGTGTGTGTGTGTGTGTACATTACAGTTGCAAACACGTGACCTCATCTCTGTTTGTGCCTTTCTCATATAGAACAACACTCAGGGAGCTGGTCAGGACATCCAGTACCAGGTGAGATGGACCACAGCCGAGGCTTGGTGTCAGCAACAAGTCATTCCCACACAAGGGCGTAGGGGAGAGTTTTATATTGGGGGGGGGGACAACACCCTGTAGGGGGGCCCGGGGGCATGCCCCCCTGGAATTTTTTTTAAAAAACGGTTTCAAACTGCCATTTTACAACAGTTTTCAGCAAAGAAAAACATGTTTCATGGCCATATGATAAGGCCTCCCCCGGAAGATCATTATTATTATTAGCTTTCATTTCTGCAGCTAAATTATCAATTTTTAAGCTATTTGAGACCAAAACGTAAAGCCTAGACATCTGTACATCGTTGAGGCCAATCATGGTAGTTGGTTAACACATTATGAAGTTACCAAACTACCAAAACACAGTACTCTGAAGTGAATGTAAACGCTATATGAAACTCTGTATTCACAATAAGGTTAATGTGACCCCCTCCGTATTAACGTTACAACCTTTAGAATTTATATCACAACGTCTCTGTTAGCTGAAGCTAGCCTTCCCGCTCATTGACTAGCATTGACAGGAGTTAGCAAAAATACTACCACTACTGTACATATTGTAGCGAATTCGGGGGGGCAACCACGGGAACTGCCGCGGCCGGGACGCGAACCCGTGTCTCCCACACCGCAAGAGGCAACGTTGACCAGTTTAGTCGAGCGGTCAGCGGTGTCTCCCGCGGTGCGGGCGATACGGGTTCGCGTCCCGGCCGCGACAGTTCCTATGGAGGCCCCCCCCCTCGAATGCGCTGCGATATGTTTCAACCTGCAGTTAACGACATGTTCATCTTTTAAAAATGGTTAAGTACACTTTCTTTGTGAGGGAATTTACAAACTTGTGCGTGATGATGACTACAGGACGACCGACCGTTGCCGCCTTGAAAAGTAGTGAGCGCCACTGCCGCGTCGCCGCAGTCACTTGTCAGCCGGCCGCCGCCAGTACCAAACACGTGGGGAGGAGGAGGGGGGATTTTTTATTGTTGTTGTTAATAACATGCTTTTACATATCGTGGGATGAGGATAATGTAAACTCCTAATAACACACGTTAGTCCCTAACTAAGCGGTCTGACCCTTTAGCCGAGCGGTTAGTGACGTCGCCTTGTGGTGCAGTACACTTCGTATCGAATCCCGCACCGGGCAAGAAAATAACCGGTTACAATAACATGAATGCTGGCACATACAGAGAGTATATGTCCAATATATATGCATATATCTAGCAGTGGATATTCTTGTTTATTGGGGGGGGGCTTTTTCGCCCCCTCACATTGAGGGGACTTGCCCCCCTCCCCCCGGTTCCGATGCCCTTGTTCCCACATCATGTGATCTTGCTGCGTTCACGTATTTTCCGCATTTACAGACAAAATAAGGCGAAGTGGGCCCTCGGGTGGCACGGCAGACTCAAACGCCGGCATCCCATTATTGAGGTTGATGGTTCGAATGCCAACATAGTGGGGGAAGGATGGCCTTGTAGTTAAACCAGGTGTGATCTCGGTCCTTCTGTCAATAAGCGTCTTTAATGCTCATATGTTCTGTAGGAAGTTGCTACAGAGCTATCTGCTCCGGGGGGGGGGGTATCTGTGACCCCTGTGGAGGTTCAAAACTGAAGCGAACTTCCCTGCAGGGGTGGAAAAAGGTCATAAAGGTCATTACCCGCTTCTGTAAGTGTTGGAAAAACAGGAATAGGAAATGCTTTGTCTCATCAACTATGGAGTCCCTTCAATGCCTTTAGCTAGGCACCTGGTGAAGGTGAGGATGATCTAGCATCACCACTCTGTGATGACTATTCCTTCACACCTTGGCTGGTGTTTTCATGATGCCTGTAATTGTGCCATGCATGGGTTGTATTGCTGTTTTAAATGACTACGCACTGTGAAGCAAATTGGCCCGTAAAAACATTAACGAGTTATTGCCTCTAAGGCAGTTATGACTGATCCCAGGATGGGAATCACACGCAACACACCGACACAGAGCGTGAATGTCAGGGTATAAAGCCAGCTTTCTTTTGTTTTGACCATGCCCTTTCTCCTACCATTATAGAGCTTGAAGCTGCAATCCTAAAGATTTACACACAAAGATATGTCCTTGATATATTCTTTTGAAAATCACGAGCACTTTTGTAATTGCTTTTTTTTGATGGTTGCTGTCTGGAAGGACTTTTCCATGGGTAATGATAGGATGCATGACATTTTACTTCTTAATCATAGTGGGAAGGTGGCAAAGAGTTTGAAGATGTTGGATGGCTGGGTGGATGGTTGGATGGATAGATGATAGATAGGGTAGTTGGATGGATAGATGAATGGATCAGTGGGTGGTTGTATGGCTGGATAGATGGATAGGTGGGTGGTTGTATGGATGGATAGATGGTTGGATGGGTGGTTGTATGGATGGATAGATGGCTGGATAGATGGATGGCTGGATAGATAGGTGGGTGGTTGGATGGATAGATGGCTGGATAGGTGGGTGGTTGGATAGATGGATGGCTGGATAGATGGATGGATAGGTGGGTGGTTGGATAGATGGATGGCTGGATAGATAGGTGGGTGGTTGGATGGATAGATGGCTGGATAGATGGATGGCTGGATAGATGGATAGGTGGGTGGTTGGATGGATAGATGGGTGGTTGGATGAATGGATAGGTGGGTGGTTGGATGGATTGACAGATGGATAGATAGGTGGGTGGGTGAATGAATAGATAGGTAGGTGGTTGGATGGATAGGTGGGTGGATGGGTGGTTGGTTGGATATATACTTTATTAATCCCCCTGGTGGAAATTGTAGTGTTACTGCAGCCAGATAAGCAAAATAGATACAATGATCACCACACAGGAGAGAATAGCATGAACAGAAATGAGAAGAGGAAACTGTGAGGATGGCTGACCTGTGAAGAGTTAACACAAGTGTCCAGTAGACATGACAGAACTAGACCTTTAGCGACAGACAGAACATCACTATGTAAAACTCGGCTTCAGACATGTTCTGTTGTTTGGCGGTGGGGATGATGGTGATCGACAACACTGCTGCTGGTAGCTCAGTTTCACATCCACCTCTGAGACGTGAAGTCCCCACAGAACCGTCAGTAAGTTAAACCAAGATGGCTCTCTTCACAGTTGTGTCTTTACATCTGAACTGTCCTTTCCCTCCATCCAGTCTCTCCTGCCAGCGGGCAGACGTGTGGACGCCTATGAATGTCTGACCCCAAATGACTCAACACCAGCTTGGTCTCAGCGACAATGAACCCCCCCCCCCCCCTCCCGGACCCCTCTGGAGGTTTCCTTCTTCATCAGTCTTGGCTTCGATACCGTCATGGAGTTCTTCCTCCGGCTCTTCACGCTACACATAATGTCCTGCATGCTACACACTGCACAGCGCTCTGCTTTCCTCTCCACCCTTCCATCTGTCCACCTCCTCAAGTGAAGCATGCTGCACTGAAATGTACAAAACACCGCCTTCAGAAATAAAACCTGATCAGTGTGACGGCGCAGATCCCAATAAAAGACAGCAGACATGTCAAAACACTTGGAAAATGGTTTAATGATGTTTACAACAAAAGAGAACTGTACAGTTTACAGTAAAAGATTATCTTTATATGTGTATAAAAACAAAACAAATAAAACAAAAAAAACAAAAACAAAAATACAGCAGACAAATGCATCAAAATCTACTATGTATCCTGATTCACATACTTAGATTTCTACACAATCTTTTCAGTTCTACGCCTCTTGTGACAAGGAGGCTTCTTGTAGTCAGACCGGAGGAGCCCCCCCCTCCTGAGCGTCTGGTGAGCAGTGTTGTAGTCCATAGTGGGACCCAGTCCTCTTTTTCAAGTCACGACGACAGTGTGGGTCCTAGAGTTTTCTTTGTGAGACAGTTAATTCAGAGTCGACTGCAGAATCAGAAAGTTAGGAGCAGAAGGACACATTCCTTTAGTTTAGCCCAAGCCTCCGGGTGAGAGCAATACATGTCTTACAGAATGCTTTAATGAGATACACAAACAGAAGTCATATGTACATGTTTACCTTTTTTTTCTTCCCATTTTTGTTTTGTTTTTTGCTTTTTTTTTGTGCTTTTTTTGTTTTTTTGTTTTTTGCTATTCTCATTCTCGTGTTTTGAACCATGGTCACTTGGGCCGTGAACTGATATCACATACATTGACACACCCAAAACATACAAAAATACTATATCTTTAGCCTATCAAGAGTAAGACAGTTTCTGCAATTAGTTCCATGCTTGTAACAGAAAAAAAAATAATAATAATAGGAATACATCAAAACAAACAAACAGGAAGTTTAAACAGACTTTTTTTTTCTCCACTTAGTTTTCTCAGAAATATACCAAAATATACATCTAAGCTTTGGAATTACCGAGGCTAGGACTAAAGCCAGTGCTGGGTTTGTCTCTTAATACACAAGCTGCAGGGTGAGAGAGAGAGAGCGAGAGAGAGAGCAAGAGAGAGAGAGAGCGAGAGAGAGAGCAACAGGAAAGAGAGTTATCTTTGGTATCTGCATTTGTCAAAAGTTAAATATTTGGATTTTTGCTTTGGGATAGCGCTTGTGAGATCTGACAACCTCACTTTGAAGAGAGCATTACACAAAGTGTCACTGGAGCCCATTGGCCGGAGGTCTGAGCCAGCGAGACACAGTCCACGCAGAGTGAAGGACCATGATGCATAGTGTCACGGCTGTCTGAGGAGAAGCAGAAGACGTTAAAAAGAGATAGAGCAAGGAGAGAAAACGCAGCGGGCGAGGCAGTGAGTCCTAGACGCCACCTGACATGATGTGGCACATAACACCCCGCCCCCTCAACCCCCGTGTTATGGGGAGGGGGGGGGACTAACTACAGTGTACACTAGATGAGGAGGCATAACAGACGGACGCATTGTTTGTTTACGCAAGAGGCGAGAACGAAGCAGTTTCATGACAGTCCCAGAGAAGGAGGAGGAAAGCTGTACTCCTAGCCATAGTACCGGAGACGGACAGACATTGAGTCCTGAGCATTGACAGTGTGCACAGGATTAACCCTCAGTGTGTATTAACAAACATCACCCAGCTACCACCGGATTGGTTCGTTTTCATGTCCGTCGAGAGAAGCCCACTTGAGCCCTGCCAAACCCTACCCATCCCAACCCCACAGGCACTGATACCTTTGCATTGACAGGTCAAGTGTTTCCATAGCACACATACACATGCAAAAAAAAGAAAAGAAAAGAAGAAGGTTAAAAACCCTCTGCCATACAGGTGTATCAAGAACTCCCGCTGCTCGGTGGCGAGCGTGCACTTGGCTGTTTTTGGTGGGACTCTGTGTTGGGCGGTGGGGCGGGGGTGGTGAGGGATGGTGTAGTTCGTATACAATCACTTGAATTCTTTGGTTAATGTCGTTACCACAGGAAAAGAGCGTGAGAAAAGAGCTGTGACAGAACACTATCACGGGGAGGCGACACATACCAGTACCCTCTGGGCGGGGTGGGGGGTGGGGTGGGGTGGGGCAAACAATGAGGGATTGTCCAATTATAGATATGCTGTAATGAAAGCCACTTTATTTGACTTATTCTTACAACGAATTTGTGAATCTACATTTAAGCCATCCTATTGTATAGGAGCAGTGGGCAGCTGCAGCACCCGGGGACCAACTCCAGTTCTTCTTTCCGCTGCCTTGCTCAGGGGCACAGGCAGGAGTAATGACCCTAACATGCATGTTTTTTTGATGGTGGGAGGAAACCGGAGCACCCGGAGGAAACCCACGCAGACACGGGGAGAACATGCAAACTCCACACAGAAAGGACCTGGGACGGCCTGGGGTTCGAACCCAGGACCTTCTTGCTGTGAGGCAACAGTGCTGACCACTGGGCCACTGTGCCGCCCCTTTGCATGTCAATTAAACGACAGTTTTTCTTCACGAGATGAAGCCGGAGCATCTTCTCGAAAGGGGATCCCTCTTCTACTGAGGGAGAAACTAAATGATAAAATGAAAAATGGAAATCTACTGTTATCTTTAGAGTTTACAATGAAACCCTATGAAACGGGTGTTGCGTGTCATGGGCACACTGAAGTGTAACACGCAGGAAGAGGAAATAGCAAAATAAATTAGCAGACATTCACGAGTACTGGTATGTGCACTTCCTTTCCCGCTGGTGGCGGCGTTTGACACAACCCTCAACTTAAAACAGGCGAGTGGGCTTCTCGAGCAAGACAAGACCTCTATGTGTTTTGTTTTGGTTTTTTATGAAGTTTTTTTTTTAATATAGTTTTTTTTTCCATTTATTTATTTCTAAAGTAGATTAATAAAGCAAGTTTCACTCAGTCCCGAGTTAGAAATGAGGTATACAACAGCTCCGTAGCCTTACTGGTGCCCCGCACTCCCAATGCCACCCACATTAAAACCAATGTGATGGATCACCCACCCGACGAACAGATGCAGGACCGGATCCGCAAGAGCGCCAGAGAAACTCGGGATCCTCAACCGAAAAGAGCCATGGAAGCTCATTAAATGCCGAAACAGATCGTTCTTCCTAAAACAAACCGGCGAAAAGGTCAAAAGCGGATTTCCACGTGGAGGAAAACCACTGTGACGGGAGTAGCTGCAGATCCTCTGAACGGGTAGAACCACCGAAACACCAAAGGCTGCCCTGGCAGAGAACCGCTCGGATGATTTTTTCTTTTTTTTTCTTTTCTTTTTTTTAAGTTAATCAGTAGAAGAAACCACTCAAACACAACAAAAACAAAAAACTCTCATTTTGCTGTCATTTTTAAATCATTCTGACCAAGCATATTTTCCAGGTCTAGGGGGGAAAAAAGCACCATAATGGTTTGCAGACTGCCCTTCCTGTTCTCTTTCTTTAACTCACGCAAAAAGACACGCACACACGCACACACGCGCGCGCGCACGCACACGCACACGCACACACACACACACACACACACACACACACACACACCTGCTGGAATTGAGTTATTAGTAAAGCTTTTCTTACAGGTATCCTCAACCCGTCCGAGTCACACCTAAAGTAATAGGTAGCAACATGTAATCATGCCGAACAGCACTTGACAAAATGCCCAAAGCACACTGCACCCCTGTTCCGTCTAGAACAGTGCACCCCTGTTCCGTCTAGAACAGTGCATCACTGTTCCGTCTAGAACAGTGCACCAGGTGAGCTCAATACCGTGAGAGGAGCCTCTCTCGCTCTCGCACACGTGCGCAACAACAATGCTACAATGCTCTTGTCTTCTACACAACAATAAGGCATAAATGATAATGTTAATCTTTTTTTTGTCAAACTAAGAAAGCCAGTGATCTTGCCCTCTCACACAATACAAAACAATTAAAGGCATAAAGTAATATATATATATGTTTTAAAAAAAATGATTGTTAAAGACAGCACAGCAAATCAAGTTTACAATAAATCAAACAAAGATTAAGATCAGATACTCCGGCGTCTTTGTTTTCCTATCGACCACAGGACCCGTCAGGAGCACCTGAACAAGCCCCTCCTATTTCAAAGACCACGCCCCACACATTGACAGACACAGGTGTCAGCGAATCACGCACCACGGAGGCGTGGCCAAGATTCATTCGGTTCTATTTAACGATTTTTCCTTTCTTCTTTTTTTTTTTGGTCTTGACAGCTCTCAAAAACCGCTATTTCGCAATGATAAAAAAGGAAGAATTGGGGGGGAGATTTTCGAGTATAAGTAAGATAAAACACTACATTCAGTCTTGATAACATACGGGTTCAAATATAAAATATGAATATCTTACATGTGTTGTTTATATATCTATATATATTTATATGTATAGAATTAAGAAAAGATATTTTCTCTAATTCTTAAGTCGTTCCTCAGATAAATATTTCAGTAACATCCCATGGTGCTGATAGCTCCCGGCTCACCTTGCTAGCGCGTGTTTCAACCCTTAGGTAACTACAAACGGCGCCGAGTCCTCAGGCCGGCCGTGACCTCCAGGACCGGAGAGACCAGCAAAGTGGGCAGCAAGACGCCCGCCTAGCTGCGAAGAGAAAGGCTATCACTTTGGCAAGAAGGATCACAAAATAATATCTAAACCTGGAAATACCCCATAAATAGTAGTACTAGAAAAAAAAAAAGCAGTAGTAGTTAGGTTGTCCTTTATCTTGTATGTTCATCACTATTCGTTTTGAAATGGCAAGCCAGACAGAACTTGTACATTCTAGACAGATAGATATTTTTTTTTCTAATAGTGAACCTTTGTGTTTAAGTGCTGCTGAGGTATATTCAGTCAAAAGTAACAACAAGAGGACGAAGTACAAAAAAAAAAAAAAAGGATTACGTGGACAAATTTCGCTGTTTACAGTCTCTCGTAAAAGAACAGCGACGGTTAATTCGTCTGTGACTTTGGAAGTAGAAGAACCATGCTACTTTTTTTCCGGTGTGGTCATTTAGCAGGGGAGGGGAGGTGAATGGGTAACACTTGGTCTATTCTGCTTAGCCAAACAGGTCAGCTACGGCAACTTGGCAGGTCCAAAAAGAGTTCATAGCCTGAATTGGGCAACGGCATATTCTTCTTGCATCCCGCTGACAATTCAAAGAAGTGGCGGCAATCTTAAATGACACATGCAGGTTTGTACGCAATCTGACCCCCAGCTCAAACGGTCGAACCGTCTTCCAGTGGGGGGGGGGGGTCGTCTAAACTGCAAAGCCTGAATCTCGCAGGTGTGTGGTCGTAAAGCTACAGGAAGTCACGCAGGCCTCTGGACAGCTCACCTCTATGGGAAGCTTAAAGCAGCAGGTTGTTAAAGCTATGTTTCTGTGATCCTTATCGAGCAGCAGCAAATCAGGAATGAATAATGTATTGACAGAGGCGTGGGTGGGAGGAAAGCGTTTGTCGGTGGCGTGTAAAGAAGCGATATTGTGAACGGCAACTTGTGTGCTCAAGCAGGCACAGCAGCGAGTGAGAAAACCACTTTGGTTCAAGCTTCTGTTTTATGGCTGAATATTAGTAGAAAACCAACAAAACAAAAAAAATTCAACAAGACAGGTCTCACCTAGGCTTTGTTATAGGTCAACGATGCTACCAAACCGGCCAAACGAAGGATCAAAACATGGACCATCAACTGAAGTGGACAAAACTTTGCAGAAAAAACAAACAGGTTAAAGATTTAAAGGGTCAGGACCCTAGAGATATACACCACTACCCATCAATCACAGCTAAACTGTCTTAACTACAGGAAAGAAAACTACCCTTTCACACCCCGACCTGCCGACCCCATCCTTTTTGGTCACTTGTGCCGCCAATCAAAAGCTGAGCTACTATAACTTCGATAACACAATAAAAAGAAGACTCTTCTTTGGAAAATGATCATCAAAATATTGCATTTCAATATTTCCTTGATGATGAGAGAGCTTTTGTATTCATAAATATATTGACTAGGCTAAGCTACACTGGCAATGTACAGCAATTGTTTTAAACAAATATTTTTGGTATATCTTGAAATAAGCCAGTCAAAGGACTGCTGACAACAAATGGACGTAGAAAAAAAAAATTTTTTTTAACTCTTCCAAAAATATGGGCAGACTGCAGCTCATCAATCCAGTTTTTTTTTTTGTTTTTTTTTTTTTTGGTACAGATACTGTGCACAAGTAGATACGACGGTACTCCTAAAAACAGACAAAACAATCCCATCTACCCAACGCCAACATTCAGTTGGTAAGATGACTGGGCCCAAAAGAAAGGAGAGAACGACCAGCGGTAGCGTCTGTCTGGGGTCGCGGAGAACAACCTTTACAGACACATGGCAACTCCTGACATCTCTCCCACGACTATCACCATTCCTTTAAAAACAAAAAACACACAAAAAAAATGTTACACAAAAAAAAAAACAAAAAAAAAACAACAAAAGAACAACCCACCCTCAGTCGAACGCGGGACTGCACAACCAGCAGCTCCTTTTAAAGCTCTCAATGTTGATTTCAGTCATCTATCAGTGTCTATGGTCCGTGCCTAGACATCATTTCGATTTTTTTTTTACATTTTTTTTTACAAAAGCTCTGTGGCCAGTTCGCCACTTCTGCAAAATGTTTTAACTCAGTGTTTCCCGACAGAGAGGGCCGGAGAGACACATCTGGTCCCTCGGGCCCTTAAAGCAATGATAACCATTATATCGGCCACTTATTACTTGTTTTAAAGCCTTATAACCACGATTAAAAATTGATATAAGAGTTAAATCTTAACTTTTGAAAGTGTCAAAAAGTTTAGTCAGTAAAGAAAAGAGAACAGAAGAATTTCAAAAGTAGAATTGATATGATTTGTGTGAAGCCCTATCCAACAGAACCCAAAAGAGATCATTCATTTCAGACAGGGATGGAAACACAAATCCCTATTAGTGATGATGAATAATGAGGAATTAGTAGTTATTCTGTTTGGTGAGGAAAACAACCCCAAAAAAGAAAAAAGAAAAAAAGAAAAGAAAAAGGAGTTCTTTTTGGTTACAAGTACTTCAGAGGAAAATGAAGGAGACTATGTACACAAAATGTGAAAGAGGAAAAACAGCCAGGGTTCACATGGAGTGTCAGGCACAACAGAGCCCGTCTCACTTCTGTGTGAAAACATGACCAAAAAGGAAAAGTAAAAATATAAACTAGGAAAGTCAACCCCACCCTCTTGAGGTGAGGATTTTTTTTGGTGGCAGCAAAAAGGATTAAATAATGAGAAATGAAACAGGGAAAGGGGAGAGAGGCATGTGTATATGTATATGCAAGTGTGTGTGCGAAGCCAATAACCTACATCACACGACCTCCCTACATCCCTATACTGTGTGCTAACAGTTTAGTGCACAATACAAGAAACAGGTGGTGATGTGAGACGTGGCCTGGGCAGCCTCACTGAGCCTTGGAGGCAGTGGTAATGGTGGAGGCCGACACGGGAACGGCTGCCGTGGTGACCTGATGGGCGTCAGCAGTGACCTGCAGAGTCCCCGCCCCCGCCGCACCAGCGGACACCAGGCTGACAGGGTTGCTGGTGAGCAGCGACAGGTTCTGAGGGTTCAGGAACAACGGTGCAGTCACCAGATTGGGTGTGTTACCAGCAGAGGTGTTGGCAAACAGCAGGTTACCACCGTCCAAGGGGGTGATGGGGAGTGCACCGCCTGATGCGAGAGCTGGAGGAGGAAGAGGACGGTTAACAGCAGACAGCACTCTGGAGGATGGAAGGCATCTAGACGGCTTGCTAGCAATACGAGTCAGCTCATACATATATGAAGGTGTCATGTGACTAAATCTATCACATGTATGTGATACATGTGATAGATAGTCTCATGTAACTAACCCTCCATATATGAAAGCGTCATGTGACTAAATATCACGTGCATGTCATACTACAAAATATCGCACATGTAATCGAGTGTCATGTTACAAAATATCCCACATGCATGCAAAAGAGTCATGTTAATAAATATTTCAAAGGATCAAAGTGTCACATTATTAAATATCTCATTTATAAAAGTGTTATAACTAAATCCATGTTATCATGTTTGTGTATTAGCTACAACTAAAAAATGCAGGTGAGTGTTAATTGTGCATCGCATTACTACACACCTTGGATGGTGGCCAGTGTGCTGTTGCTCATGAGGGCAGGACTCAGAGCACTGCTTAGCCCACCAGGGGTCAGACTCAGCAGGGCTCCCCTGAACACAAAGACAAAATCAGGCCAAGAACAAGCAGATAAACGAGAAGGACTTCCGTTCACTTGAGGGAATTACACAAAGTGAGACGACCACTGAAGACTGTCGGAAATTGCCCCTGAACTCACCCTGGAGTGAACTGAGAGGAGGCCATTAACCCTGGGCTCAGCCCCGCTGCGGCAGCCATGGCAGCAAAGCTGGCACTGGTAGGTAACTGGGCAGCATTTTGCAGGGCAGCAGAAAGTCCTGGAGACGCCACCATCACCTGGCCCGTACCCAAGGTGGCGGCCAGAGAGGTCGGGGCCTGGGTGACTATGGTTTGCTCGTGGATGGCAGCTTTGCTGTCCTCTGCAGCTGTGGACTGAATGATTGAGGGGGAGGAGCTTAAAGACGGTGAGCTTGTTGCCGCAGTAACCAAGGGCGTGGTCGAGATGACAGATGCTGTGTTTGTCCCTCCAACGGTGGTGCCTTTGGGAGGACGGAACATGTAGACAATATGTTACATTTCAGGAATATTTAACTTTAAACTCATCTCATGACTTGTGATTATACAGACACATTCGTTCAGCCACACACAGACCTGTGAAAGACAGGTTGGAGACGCTGGTGCTGGTCAGAGGCATCGCTGGGTTTACAGTCAAAGTGGTGGGTGTGTTAATGGTTGGACTGGTCACAAGGCTTGCTGTGCTAGCCACCTGGACATGGGGAGAAGAGGGAGAATTTAGTCATACATGAAAACACGGTTTTTTTTACTTTCAATGTCCAGTGTTTATAGTACAACTACTTAGCAATGGTAACTTCTGGAAAACGTTGCCCTTATCTTTAAAATCTGCACGTAATGACAA
The DNA here is from genome assembly GCF_029633865.1 of Lampris incognitus. Taxonomy (NCBI): domain Eukaryota; kingdom Metazoa; phylum Chordata; class Actinopteri; order Lampriformes; family Lampridae; genus Lampris; species Lampris incognitus. Next base: position 10,743,143 of record NC_079221.1, on the reverse strand, counting down.
TCTTCAGCTGAAAAATAAAATTGTAGTGATTCATATATCATGTCACAAAGGTCCAAATAAGAGATGTTCTTTAACAATTACGCCAACTACAGCTGGTCCTGGAACTGCCAAAGAGTCAAACTTGGTTCTCAGTGCCAACATTACAAAACCCTTTACATTATGCACTGGTGGTAATGTGTATGTATATGTGTGTGTATGTATGCATGTGTGTGTGTGTGTGTGTGTGTGTGCGTGTGTGTGCCTGTGTGTGTGTGTATACCATGTTTTTCTATCCTAATTAGGATAGAAAAACCAGAAACCACCTACCTTGTGGGGCCATTTTATGGGGCCCCACAAGTAAAAGGGTCTATTTTAGGGTTAGGACTTGGTTTTAGGGTTAACGTTAGAATTAGGGTTAGGTTAAGGTTAGGGTAAGGGTTAGAGTTAGGCATGTAGTTTGTGGGGTTAAGGTTAGGGTTAAGGGCTAGGAAATGAATGTAGTCAATGAGGGGGCCCCACAAGTATAGGTTTGCGAGTGTGTGTGTGTGTGTGTGTGTGTGTGTGTGTGTGTGTGTGTGTGTGTGTGTGTGTGTGTGTGTGTGCTTGCATGTTTGGTGCACTTTTCTGGGTACCTACCAGGGGACTATTGGGGGTGAAGATGGTTTTGATAGGGGTACTGCCTCCCCCAACACCGCCACTGCTGGGGGGGTTTATCCTCTTTTCTTTCTGCCGGCGATTGCAGAACCAGACCCGAATCACCTCCTTCTCCATGTTGAGCTGGTCGGCGATCATGGTGATCTCCTCAGAGGTAGGTTTTTGGTTCTGCTTGAAGAGGGCAAAGAAGCCAGAGATTCCCTTTCAGCTTTGGGTTGCCAACTAAACACAAGACAATTCCACTTTCTATGAAGATCTACCTCTTAATAAACCTAACAAGTGCCCCTGTGGTAGTGATAAAATCTATTGGCTCTATTTAAATGATCTATAGTGCATGGCCGAAAGCACATGGCGCAAGTGCATTCAGGGCATGTCCAAATCCACTTTTTTTAGCTAAACGGCATAAAATCTGGGTGCAAAGTAAGGCACAAGGCACAGAGGAGTTGTACTTAAGTCTCTTTTTAATACATCACGTGTGTGTTTTGGGCATAACATGAATTAAACCAATTACAGTCACCTCCCATTCCCTTTAAAAGTCAGATGCGCTTGCACCTCGGCACATGGCTATTTTAATGGCAGATTCGGCAAGTTGGAGAAACAAACGGTTTTTTTTTGCTGAGGAAATGGATCTGCTCAAGCGTGACGTGAAAGCGCGCGAGCAGACCGTCTACGGGAGCGGCAGGAATCCAAAGCTCGGATTCCATTTTGACACGTTTTTTAAAGATTGTGATGTAATCGTTCATGTTGTAATGTTTTAAGTTGTAATTTTGCGTGTTTGTGTGCTACTGTGTGTGTGTGTGTGTGTGACAAGCAGAGTGTACACGTGTTGTGCACCCACCTACATAGATACGTCTTACTATCTGAATAATGCACCTTTTAAATAGCAGGAAAATTCTGGGCCATTGACTTTAGACTAGCTTTTTGTTGGTCAATCATGCAATCGCCTTCTACTGCCTCAAGATAGCAACGCGCCAACAACTGGGCTGACCACACGTCATTTTAAGACCAACACGCTCATGGGCACTGAGATGGGTGCAAATACATTTGTTATTTAAACAACATGGGGGCTGGGCGGGAAAATGACAACTGTGTGGGTCGGAAACTAGAAATGACACTCGCGTTGTGCCTGGTGTAAGATAGGGCCCATTGTTTTGGAAATGGAATAAAATAACCGAACATCAAGGATTCTCGAGCCAAAAACATTTTTGTTTAGGAGTTTTAAAACACAAACCTAGGCCTACATTAAACGCCTCATGCCTTGTTTCATTTCTACTTAACTGTCCTTGAGCCAGAAAATGAGATCTCTGCCACCTTGAGAGGCATGACTGTAGCTGACATCAGCCCCATGGCTTTCCCATACAGGGAGAATGATCTCTTATTATTATTATCATTATTATTATTAATGTTATCATTATTACCTCTAGAATGGGAGTCACTCACCTCCAGAAAGCTCTTTTCTAAGGCCACGCGGATGTTGGTCTCAATACTGGTCCTCTTCTTCCGACGTCGGTTGAGCCCATCCATACCCAGGCCAGGGGAGCCCAGGGCACTAGGGCTGGATAGGGCCTGGTCAGACGTCAGGTTCTCTGCACAAACAGCACCGACACAAGGGAAGGGGAGAGAGGTAAAGACAAGGTGCTCTGCTACCCCATGCCCCTGACACAACACCATACATGAAGAGGTGACAAACACAGTTGGACCGTTTGTATAAATGTCTCTCCAACTCCCACCTCCCTTAACCACTGTTGCCATTTCCAATACATTTTCATCTCTTTACTGATCTGGCTTATCTATCATATGCTGCATCAAAGCTGGTTTGCAAAACTTTCAGTGAGTTGCCGTAGCTAAATGTCAGAGGAAGCAGAGACAATTGCCTAGCATTGATTGATGAACCGTTGTGTCAATCATTATATTGTCAACAAGTCAACTGGAACAGAAGTACATATATGAACAAACAGCTGTGTGGGTGGGCTCAGGGACAAACCTGCATCGTTGAGCCACTTCTCCAGCAGTGGCTTGAGTTTGCACATATTTTTAAAGCTCAGGTTCAAGGCCTCAAAGCGAGAGATGGTCGTCTGGCTGAAGTCATTCCCATACAGCTTCCCCATCGCCAGGCCAACATCCCCCTGGTGGGGACAGACAAAAAGGGAGCGACAGAAAGACAGAAACATAGAGACAGCATCAGAGAGACAGAGAGAGGGAGAAGAAAGGGGCTGGTAAATATGAGTCAGACAGGTGCAAACTATGAGGTCCTTGGACCTTGGAATCCATTCCTTTTCTCTGGCTCCATAAGCAAACACACACACACACATGCACACGCTCATGCGCACGCACGCACACACACACACACACAAATACATACCTGTGTAAAGCCCAGTTTAATACGTCTCTGTTTGAAGGTTTTGGCAAACTGCTCCAGTTCCTCCAGGTCACTGGGCTCCTCTAAGGTGGGGGTATCCAGCTGGTTGGGTGGTGTCTGACTGTGGGGCAGAGACTGGATTGGTGTGGCTGCTATCGTGCGCGTTGGAGTTGCAGGCTGCAAGTAGAAACAAAATGATTTGTACTTACAAAAAAATATTTCAAACACATTCTGTTCAGTCCCATGCGGCCTTTGTGGTCTTACAAGATCCAGCTTAACTAAAAAGCTATTTAAAAGCAGAAGTTCAAATGCAATATGTTCTCTGTCAAAATTATGAACTAACAAACTACTACTGCTGGCCAGTAGTAGTCAAGGCAACAATAAACATGTCATGCCCCACAAGTGAGACAGTGAGAGATAATGGCCGTAGAATGTGCAAAAACACAAAATAAATTCGCATGAAATATGAGTGGACACAGCTTAATGCACCATGAGGCAAAATATTCAGATGGAGGAAATGCACGTGAACCAAATTTTAAGACCCAAGCTACAATGGTGAGAAAGTTGTTTGTTCAAAGTTGGAAATATTTTTGGCCTACAGGGAGCGCCATATCAGGCCAATCGCTGTTATTTTAAAAAAAAATGCTGGAGCACAGGCCTTGCGCCCAATGCGTGCTGGAACAGACTCCAGCATCCCCTGCGACCCTGACCAGGGTAAAGTTGGTAAAGATAATGGATGGCTGAATGGACCGGTGTCGGGACGCAGCATTCTCACAAATTTCGCCAAAATCAGACCTGCAGTGTCTCAGAAATGGCGTGATGTGGACAGATAGAAGAATAAAAACAAACCAATGGAGACCAGTCTAGTGGTCACAGACTGTGGAGGACAATAACAGAACTTACTGTATACCACTTATCTAAAAACACAGTTAGGAACTGAGTATTCACAAGTGGTTAGGATAAGAAAAATAGACAAACTAAAAAGAATGAACAAAATGGAAAAAACTTACATAAAAAGTCAG